>NC_064614.1:424386563-424689761 GCF_023898315.1 Schistocerca nitens | reverse complement strand
ACTGACACGGATGATAGTGATTGAAATAATGTGGACCAAAATATAAAAATGATAAGGAGGAAGAAATTAAATCAGATAATGCATAAAATTTATTAAAATCACATCGGCATAGGACAAAACGTACTTTAACCCATATGCTTCACTACTGCTTGTAATAAATATATTTATTATAAAGCTCTCAAGCAACATTTAAAACTCTCTTTTATTGATTACTGGCCAAGAGGATTCATTTTGATGAACGGTTGTAGGGTGTGATACAAGGGCCCTAACCTACACCACTGTGCAAATTGATCTCATCCCTGGGATCTCTCCTTGTGCAAATGATATCACAGACGTAAATAATTTTTACATGGAGGTACATTTAAATTGTTCTGTGAAATTTTCAATGCTAGGGAAAGTAGACGTGTCACAAAGATAGTGCTTACCACCTTCATGTTTTTTTGTCATCAGCCTTCTGAATGGTTTGATGCAGCCAACCATGAATTCGTCTCCTGTGCCAACCTCTTTGTCAGGGTAGCACTTCCAACCTATGTCCTCAATTATTTGCTGGATGAATTCCATCCCTGTCTTCCTCAACAGTTTTTGCTCTCTACAGCTCCACTAGTATCATGAAAGTAATTACCTGATGCCTTAACAAATGTCATAACACCCTGTCCCTTCTCTTTGTCAGTGTTTTCCGCATAGTCCTTTCCTCTCCGATTCTGCACAGAACCTCCTCATTTCTTACCTTTACAGTCCACCTAATTTTCAACATTCACCTGTAGCACATCATATCAAATGCTTTGATTCTCTTCTGTTCCAGTTTTCCCACACTCCATGTTTCATACCCCCTTCAGTGCTGTGCTCCAAGTGTATACTCTCAAAAATTTCTTCTGCAAATTAAGGCCTATGTTTGGTACTAGCACACTTCACTTGGCCAGGAATGCCCTTTTTGCCAATGTTAGTCTGATTTTTGATGTCCTCCTTGCTCTGTCTGTTATTGGCTATTTTGCTGCCTAGGCAGTAAAATTCCTTAACTTCATCTACTTTGTGACTATCAATACTGATGTTAAGTTTCTTGCTGTTCTCATTTCTGCTGCTTCTCATTACATTTTCTTAGATTTACTCTCAGTCCATATTCCGTACTCTATTCCATTCAGCATATCATGTAATCCTTCTTCACTTTCACTCAGGATAGCAATGTCATCAGCAAATTGTGCATTGATATACTTTTGTATTGAATTTTAATTCCACTCTTGAACCTTTCTTTTATTTTCATCATTGCTTCTTCAATGTACAGATTGAACAGTAGGGACGAAAGACTACATTCCTGTCTTACACCCTTTCTAATCCGTGCACTCTTATTATTCCCTCTTGCTTTCGTACATATTGTATGTTACCCACCTCTCACTATAGATTACCCCTATGTTTTCCAGAATTTCGAACATATTACAACATTTTACATTGTCGTATGCTTTTTTCCGCTTCAACAAAACCTGAGTGTGTCTTGTTTTTTTTTTCCTTCCATTATCAACTGCAATGTCAGAATTGCCTCTGGTGCCTTTGCCTCTTCTAAAGCCAAAATGATAGTCATCTAGTACATCTTCAATTTTCTTTTCCATTCTTCTCTATATTTTTCTTGTCAGCAACTGGGATGCATGAGCTGGTAAGCTGATTGTGCGATAATTCTGGCACTTGTTAGTGTGCAATAATTCTTGCACTTGTTAGCTCTTGCAGCCTTCAGAATTGTGTGGATGATATTTTTCTGAAAGTCAGATGGTACAGGTATTCTACATACCAGTGGGTACAATTGTTTTGTTGCCACTTCCCCAATAATTTTAGAAATTCTGATGGAATGTTACCTGCCCCTTCCGCCGTATTTGATCTTAAGTCCTCCAAAGCTCTCATAAATTCTGATTCTAATACTGGATCCCCTCTCTCTTCTAAATCTACTCCTGCCTCTTCTATCCCATCAGACAAATCTTCCCCCTTGTAGAGGCCTTCAGTGTACCCTTTCCATGTATCCACTCTCGCTTCTGCATTTAACTGTGGAATTCCCGTTGTGCTCTCAATGTTACCACCCTTGCTTTTAATTTCACTGAAGGTTACTTTGACTTTCCTATATGCTGAGTCAGACTTTCTGAGAATTTCTTTTTCAATTTCTTCACATTTTTCATGGAGCCATTTCATCTTAGCTTCCCTGCACTCCCTATTTATTTCATTCCTCAGCAACTTGTATTTCTGAATTTCTGTTAACATTTTTGTACTTCCTTCTTTCATCGATCAACTGAAGTATTTCTTCTGTTACTCATGGTTTCTTTGCAGTTGCCTTCTTTATACCTATGTTTTTCTTTCCAGCTTCTATGATTGCCCTTTTTAGAGGTGTGCATACCTTTTAAAACGTACTGCCTACTGAGTTATTCCTTATTGCTGTATCTATAGCCTTAGAGTACTTCAAGGGTGTCTTGTCATCCCTTAGTACTTCTGTATGACACTTCTTTGTGTATTGATTCTTCTTTACTAGCCTCTTGAACGTTAGCCTACTTATCATCATCATCATCATCATCACCATCATCATCATCACCACCACTACATTGTGATCTGAGTCTATATCTGCTCCTGGATATGCCTTACAATCCAGTACCTGATTTCAGAATCTCTGTCTGACCATGATATAATCCAACTGAAAGCTTCGCATATCAACTGGTCTTTTCCAAGTATACCACCACCTTTTGTGATTCTTCAACAGAGTATTCGCTGTTACCAGCTGAAATTTATTACAGAACTCGATTATCTTTCTCCTCTCTCATTCCTTGTCCCACTTCTACTCTTTCCCTTGCAACTGCATTCCAGTTCCCCATGACTGTTAGATTTTCGTCTTTCTTTACATACTGTATTACCCTTTCAATATCCTCATATACTTAGCCTATCTCTTCATCTTCAGCATGTGGCATCGGCATATACACCTGAACTATCATTCTCGGTATTTGTTTCTTGTTAATTCTTACAAGAGCTACCGGATCACTGAACTGTTCACAGTAACAGACTTTCTTCCCTGCCTTCCTATTTATAACGAATCCTACTCCCGTTCTACACATGGAATCTTCCTCCCATGTCGGTACAATTGAGTTTGAGCGTATAGTGCAAGAGGACTCACTGTCCTTCCCTATTTCCACTCACAATAATTAGATGGAACACAAAATTTAGTATAAATGTTTATTGTAATAACCTTTACAATGTGCACAGGCAGCATGCCATCTGCGGCTCCTGGCTTAGCCATGAGACGTACACACCCGTCCGCTCTGGGGTCTTGAAGCTACCTGCTCGGCCATTACAATGGTGCTAATTTTACCTTTGCACACAAAGGACACAGGAGATCCACTTCTGCATGTAGATTACAAGGTCTCCCGACAGGGAGCAGATTATACTGAACAGTCTACCTACCCAGTTAGGAAGCTGCCACTAGAGGGCAGTTGGAGTGAGTTGCAGAGGCCAAACATACTTCCAGTCTAAAATGAGTCTTCTAATTTTACAAATAACCATAATTTTAACAAACAACAAATCCAAAACAAGGAAAAAATAAAAATATAACTAGACACAATATCAATGACATAAAACATTAATACATTAACATCTGGGATGCCCACACCACCAAAACACCACTGTCACACTGCACGTGAAACATGATGCATACTAACATGTAGGACTCAAAACAATAAAGTATTAATATCGTAATCATAAAGACATAAAAATCAGTACTAACAGCAGTTAGTCCACAAGAAAACATCCACAGCTTCTCAAGCTGATAAGCTGATCTGATGAATTGATCGGTTATTCCTGTAAATGGCAATTTGGCAGTGGGTCTGTATCATGTACCATTACGCAGATCTGATGAACCCTTGAACTGATTCACTGCTTAGGCAGAGGACACAATTTTGCTATAGGCGTCTTAATCTGCTCATTAGCAGTTTTCACCATCACCACACGCGCCCACTTATCAGGACCAGGAAACAGCTGGTCAGTGACACTCAGCTTCCACACCAGGAGGAGGCAAGTTATCCTTGCACATCCATTTCCTGCATTGCTGCAGATCATGCATGTACTCTGTGGACCACCTCTTCCAAAAGCACTGATGCAACTGCTGTACAAGTTGCCATCTGTGCAACCTGTTGGCGGGAACCTCAAGGACAGGCGGTTCAGGGTGAGCACAAAGGGCCTGTCCAATTAGGAAATGACCAGGAGTGACAGCGGCAGGAAGGCCTTGAATTCAAGCCTGCTTCAGTCTGAAGTTCTTCAAATGTCAGTACCGCATTGCTGATGTCGTATTTGAGATGTGAATTCATACATTTTTTCCTGCCTCCCAGAGTCCACCGAAGAGGGGCATGAGGTGGAGTGAACCTCCAACTGATTGCCTCAGAGGTTGAAAAATTCACCACACCTTCACAGTAGCATCATTAGAGAAAAACACCTTTAAGTTCATTGTTTGCACCTACAAATGTGGTGCCATTGTCGCTGTACATTTGAGAAAGTTTCCCTCTCCTTGCAATGAATCTCCTGAGGGTGGCCAAAAATAAACTTGTTACCAAGTAACTAACTAATTCTAGTGGATGGCCTTGGTTGCCATGCGAATCAATAAGGCAATATAAGCCTTGGTGGTAACCTTACTCTGTCTTCCATCATGCTTTACAGCAATAGGGCCTGCAAAGTCTACTCCAGTGTTGGAATCGACGAGACTGGTTTACCCTAGCTGACCCATGAGGTGGACTGCTGTCTTAGACTTAAGCCTAAAGCATTTTAAACATTCCCTGATAACTCCTTTGACTTTGTTATGTCCATTGGAGATCCAAAACCTCCTATGCAACATAGCCAACAAAGTTGTGACCCAGTGTGCAACACATTTTCATGTTCATATATTAAGAGAATTTTTGTCAAATGATGCTTAGATCGTACGATAGTAGGATGGTGCTCATCATATGGTACATCAGCATTCATTAATCTCCCTCCCACTCGTAAAATACCTTCGGCGTCAACAAATGGGTGCAAATCCCTTAATTTGCTATACGCAGAATATCGGAACTGGCCTTCAACAAAGCAATCTCACTACCATATCCACTGTGTTGAGCTGTGCCTATGGCCCTTTTGATAGTGCTTTTGGCATTCCTGTGGAGTGAGTGGCCCCGTTATCATGTCTGATTGCTGAAGCCTAGTATTATTAGCAAACCCCAGTGCATAGGCCAAAACTCAGTAAGTTTTCTTGAATGATGAATATTTACACAGCAGCTAATCATAAAGTTCGACATCAAGGATACTTGTATACACCTTCTGTTGGGTGCATCTCCTACACTAACTGAAGTACAGGTGTTGCAGTAAAGATCAGAAGTGGATAGCCGTGATGGGCCAGACCACCAATGAACAAGTGAACTCAAAGCAGCTGTATTAATACCATGTGATAAGTGATCAGCAGGATTATCCTCTGATTTGACTTGTCTCCATTTGGCTACTGAACTCAGTTTCTGAATTTCAGAGACTCTGTTAGCAACAAAAGTTTTCTAACGACCAGGACTACATTGCAGCCAACAGAGAACTATTGTGGATTCCATCCACAAATGATTGTCACCACTACCTGCGATGTCTAAGGCATTGGCCAGCTTGTGAATGAGTTGAGCAAGAAGCAGAGCACCACATAGTTCCAGTTGTAGAAGAGACTTGGTTTACAGAGGCAACCTGAGATTTGTCTGCAGCCAATGAGACTAACACATTGTTATTGGGAAGAACACATCTGATGTATACACACGCACCATGTGCCAACTGTGAACCATAACAAAAACCATGAATTTCTAATTTAACGTACTGTGAGCAAGGAATGATCTTCCTGATAACCAAAATACCATTAAGGGAAGCCAGTTCACACAAATGGGATTCCATTTGTCAGTCAGGTTGAATGGAAGAATTTCATCCCAATCAATGCTTAGTTGCCACAAGTGCTGCAAGAACAATTCACATCTTATGACTGCTGGACTTAGAAGCCGCAGTGGGTCATAGATTAATTTGTAGCCAGGACATTGCACTTGGTAACTTAAGAGAGCCGATGACTTCAGCTGCACATGGCACTGGAATGTGTCAGAGCCAGGGTGCCATAATATTCCTAACTTTTTTTATGGCTTGTTCACCAGAAAGATGACAACGAAAGGCACTTCTCTGTCCTGCACAGGTAATTTTTCCATGAGCTTGTGACTGTTGGAACACCCTCCACAGAATTATCTGGAAATTCTTATCAGGACAGAGAGACACTTGACGATACATTTTTGCTGTCAGCTGACAGAGCCACATTAAAGGAGTGACATTTTATAATAATGAAAATAAATCTGACTGGACTGTGAGACAAAATATTATTGAGAGGTACTCCATTAGAAGTGGCAGCAGAGCCATCAAAAACTACCCTCAACTTAGTGTAGCTGCATTCCTTGAAGACAGGGTGATGTGGAAGGTAATGCCTTGGACCAACAATACCTTGAGAATTGGAGACCTCCATGTGTCCCAGTTCAACGTATTTATGCATGAATGCAGCGTATTCCTTCTGCAGATTCGGTTGCCTTTTGAATTTCCTCTCAAGATGCTCCAGTCTCTGAGAGGCTTGTTGTCATGATTCATCGAAGGATTTAAGAGGCTTGTCATGATTCATCGAAGGATTTACAGTCAGGTTTTGCAGTCGAACGCAGATCTCCCTTCATCTTGTGTTGTGTGGTGCTGATAGTGCTCGGAGCCATTTTAACCATTTTTTTGTGTGGTGCTGAATGCGAGCCTCACATATTTTATCCTGCTTATTTATTGTTCTCGTAGACAGTTCCTCTACTCCCAAAGCCTTTGCAGTTTGGCATCTAAATTATCACCTCTAAAAAAAGCATGAGGTCACTGTAAGCAAGACATGTTGCATGCAGCTGAAGGCATCCTACCAGACAAAATCCAGCCAAATTTTGTTTTCATCGTTGAAAGATGAATTGGTTTCACAGCCTTTCCTTGTACAACATCAAAGAAAACCCCAGCACCAAGAATTAAATCTGTTGTGGCAGGCTCGTTGAATTCTGGATCAGCGAGCGGAAGATTACATGGGACACTCCAGGGCTCGCTGGTAGGATACTGGTCTATGATAGCACAGGTAGTTCTAACATGAAAGTCGTTGAGCCTAGATGACAGTTCAAAATTACATGTTTAAGACATTGAGGCTGCAAAGGTGTTGTTTATGCCCTTCACAGGAAATGAATGTTTATTTAGTTTCAGTTTTAATTTCTCTGCCATGCCCTTATATATAAAGGATAGCTGGCTCGCACTATCTAGCAGAACTCTGCAAACCTGCTGTCTGCCCGTGCTGTCCTTAATGTTGACAACAGCTGTTGCCAACAAAACATTACAGTGGATGTTTGCGTTCCCCTTCGTAGCTTGATGGGCCAAGGAATGGTCTCTGGATTCACTATTCTGCCTGTTCCTTGGATCAGCTGGCTTGAGGAGCAGTATGTTGTGCCTTCCCTTACAGGTCTTACGAGGAGAAATGTTTCATTTAGTCAAGAAATGACCAGAGTGGATGCACAAAAAACAAAGCTTATTTTTTGTCACATATGCCCACCCCTCATCAATATTTGGTGATTGAAATCCCTTGCATTTGGTGATAACATGAGGTTCACTACAAAAATTGCATGACTCCTCAGTATCACTATTAGCCGTATGAGCCCTCCTCACGTCTCATTTGATTTGAATTATTGGCATTTCCTTGCAGATCTGTTGAGGTGTTATCCCTAAAAATTATCAATTCGAAGACCTGACATTTTTTTTTCCAAAAAATCTATCAGTTGATTTAATGTAGTGAATGTCAACCCAGGCATCTTTACCTCCCACTGATGATGATCCATGGGTCACGTACTAGACAGAACTGCTTCCAAAAGAATAACTTCATGAAGTGGAACATCATGTTTTAAGAGCTTCTAAGGCCTTCAAATGGCTACATATGTGCTTAATTAGTTGCCTATAATTGCTCGCTGTGCTATGGCCAACCATAGGTAAGGCCAACAAAGCCTTAGCATGTCTGGCTGCTATTATTTTTGGGTTATTATACCTCTGCGTAATAAGGCCCCAGACTATAGATAGGTTTCCTGCTGTGGCAGGTATATGTCTCAATAGGTATTTAGCTTCATGTCACAAAGAAAAATTAAGTTAGTGAAGTTTTTGAATGTCATCAATTGAATTATTATTAGTAATGAGACTGAAAAATGCATTCCTGTATGATGACCACTTAAGGTTGTCGCCTTCAAAATTTGGCAAGTTAATAGCAGGTAGTTTCAAAGAAGTGACACTGCCTAACGGATTATAGCTCAAAGGCTGTGAAAGCTGGGTGCACATCTTCATTGAACCCTCTTAGTGGATTCAACAAAGTCCCACAAATCCTTGAATTCTGCTCTATCCTTACCTTGATCTGTTGATTTGTCTTCAGTTTCCAGCCGTGTTTGAGACAACTCAAAATCCGTCTGAATCCAAGTCAGTCCAGCATTTCGATGCTGGCACTGTCTGCAGACTACACAAAGCTCGCTAAGCATGCAAGAGTGGCCTTTGCTACACCTCTCTGCTTGACTAATTTCATTTTCTCTGAGGACTCCATTTTAGGACCGAGCGAGGTGGCACAGTGGTTAACACACTGGATTCGCATTCGGAAGGACGACGGTTCAATCCCGTGCCCGGCCATCCTGATTTAGGTTTTCTGTGATTACCCTAAATCGCTCCAGGCAAATGCCTGGATGGTTCCTTTGAAATGGCACGGCCGACTTCCTTCCCCTTCCTTCCATAATCCGATGAGACCAATGACCTCGCTGTTTGGTCTCTTCCCCCAAACAACCCAATCCAACCCTCCATTTTAGGACTGGGAAGATGATAGCAGGAAGCCAACAGCTGCACTTACTAGGCTGTAGTGGCAATATGAGGCAGTACAGACTGGAATAGCAGTGGCGTCACGGGCAGTGGCAGCTGGCGTGGCAGGCGTTGCTGTCTCCGATGGCACGAAGTTTTGGCGGGAACAGGTGGTGACGTCACCAATGATGCTGGCACTGACACGTTTCTGTGTGTCTTGCGTTTGATTTCGAGACACATTAAACGTTCATAAATATGTCCCCTGTCACTGTTGTTGAGGCTGTTATTGTCGAAGTCCCGAACAGTCCTTGGGACACTCGATAGCGGTCACCAATGAAACCGAAAATATGCGCAGCTCACACGTGGTTTTTTTAAAGTTCACATGGTCATTGTATGCAACATGGAGGACCAAAAAATGTACACACGGGTTCTTCCTGCATGGTGGCGCATTTCAGTTTGATCATGTAGTGCGAGAGGACTCACTGTCCTCTCCCTATTCCCACTAACAATAATTAGACAGAACACAATATCTAGTATAAATGTTTATTGTAATGGCATTTACAATGTGCAGAGGCAGCACACCATCTGCGGCTCCTGTCTTACCCTTGGCTGCCCCTCTGGGAGATCCAAATGAGGGACTACTGCGGAATCTTTTGCCAATGGAGAGATCATCAGTTACAGGCCACGTGTCCTGTAGATACATGTTATGTGTCTTTAATGCAATGGTTTCCATTGCTTTCTGCATGCTCATGCCACTGACCATTGCTGATTCTCCCACCTTTAGGGGCAATTTCCCATCCCAAGGACACAAGAGTGCCCTGAACTCCGGTCCACTCCTCCGCCCTCTTTGGCAAGGCCGTTGGCAGAATGAGGGTGACTTCTTATGCCGGAAGTCTCCAGCCACTATGCTGATTTGTTAATCAAAATTCAAACAATGGCTTGTTTTGAATGCGGAACCTAGGATGTTTTGATTACTAATCAAAGATGCTGCTCCTAGACCACAGATGCAGGCCACCTTCATATAAGAACATGTAATAAAAATGTGTCAGAGAACGGGTGAAAATTCAAGCTTGCCTTATGGGGCCAGAACAAAACAGAAAATTCCAAGAACCGAGAAATTTTTTGGGGGCTAATTGGTCTGCCCAAAATGATCCAGAATGAACTCCTGGGATGAGTCTTTGCAGTGTGTCTCAACCACATCAGGAGTGAACTGACAAATTTCCTCACAATTGAAGTTGATGAAACCACTGAATGTGCCACTTTGTCTCAACTGGTCTTAATAATTTCGTATGAGCTACCGTAAAATGGGGTTACTTGAAACTGCATAATAACTTGATGTGATTTTCAACCATTTTATTTTTAATGTTGGTATGATGGTGTGGGTGCTGTAATAGTTTGTGTTTGATTCTGAACAACCGTATGATGACCAATAGTTTGAACAAGAAGTTGTGGTAAGTGAATGATGTTAATATCCTGTTGACAATTTTAGACGTGAAAATTTACCTTTGAAAACTTCTTTTCTAAAAGCCACCATATGAAAATCCTTGTTAGTTTCATGAAAATATAAACACAGCCTATCTTGTTGGTGTTGATGTCACATTAACAATTCTTTATCTCACCAGGCTTATATAAAGTGAGGTAATTTGGAACAACTATAAATACTGCATTTCATCTTCAGTCATGAGACATGATGATGATGGTGGTGATCATCATGATCACGTTTGCGTTGCTGACTACAGTTCAGTAATAATCTAGAGCTGAATTTGAAGATAACTGAGAAAAAGTCAGAAAATATAATTTTTAAGAATTTCATAATCCATATGTGACTGATGATATTGTAATGTCACTAAAGTGCAGTGAAGGCTTACAGAAGGAAACTACAGGCAGATTTGTTTCTCAAATTTAAAAAAGAAAAAAATTTGGTAGCTAGGTGCTTTCTTTAGCTGTTAAGTGTGTGAAGCAATGTAAAGCACCAGGTGACAAATTTCTTCACAATTGAAGTCATTAGTCAAGTGTCCAATTGTTTCATTGTTAGATTCCTCATGTCTTCTACTACAGTAATTAATAATTTTACCGTTAAATTATTTTTTAAAAATGTTCCTTCATTGTTACCACTAACACCAGATGTTTTTAACATGTGATCCAATGTCAGAAAGAGAAGTGCTTCAAGAAACCCCCTACCAAGGTGTAACTTGCAACACCCATATTTTCCTATTTTTGTAACATAAAATATTGACCTACAATTTTATTACCTATAGAAAAACTCCATTAGGAACATTCCTCAAATTTTGGGATACATTTTATTGTGTTTCCAGTTATTGTTGTGATGCAGAATGGCTTCAGAGTAAGTGTTAAAAATAACTCCAAAAGTTGGTACTAGGGAAAATAGTTGAGATTATTTCCTTTGTATGTCCAAAAAATTGCACTGTAGACAGTGTAACTACAGCTGTTCTCAGTGAGGTGGACAAAATGAAACACCTAAAAAACTGGCAGCGCAGTGGTATAACATTACTCTTCTTGTGATTGGTCACAAAAGTAGAGTTAAAAGTTTAGGTTGAAGTGGTGTATGAAAATGAAAATGCTCACTTATTGACCTCTACGCACACCAGATAATTTAGTTGTTGAATGTTGTGTAACAGGCAATAGTCAGATATGGATCTCCCTCAGCAACTAGAAAGAAATTTCTCTCTTCTCCTCCAGTTGCCTAACTCCTCAGCAGTTCTTGACAAGATAGTGAAGAAATGTATTCCTACCTGTTCTCAGTCTATCAGATGGAATTTTAAATCTCAGAATGTAACCTGGATATACAAATACCAAAAGGGATTTGTTGTCCACGGAAAAAAATTACTGACTGCCATATTAAGATGACACAATAAGTGAGGCTGAAGGGTATGCTCCAAGACAAAGATTTCCTCTTCTGGTAACAATTTTATAAAAATAAAGTCATGCCTAATTGTGGAATTTTGTGTGATGAACTACAGAAAAGGAATGCTGATGCAGTGAAAACTATTGAATGTGTGTCTCCCTTTGCAACATAAAGCATAACGACCTTTCAGGGTACCAGAACTGGACACTCCATTTTTTTTTTAAGTTTGTAATTTGAGGTGTCTCTCTCTTCAATGCAAATTGTCTCCACCTGATATAAAGTCTGGGCTCTTTGTATGTCAGGAGTGCCTTGTGAAATTGAACAAATAGAAATAATGACTTGCTTTTAAAAAAATTATTTGCACCACAAAGATGACATAAAATTGCCCATACAAAATCTAAGACTACTAGCCATATCACAGCTGTTGCCCCTGGTCCTTATAAATGTTTTAACAATCGAATATGAAAGCATCCATTGTTTCAAACAGTAATCTTTAAGTGTACAATTAAAAATTGATTGGTTTTCTGAAACTATTTACTGAATTTAGATTTATAATTTTTCGTAATCCTCTTAAAATGGATAGCATGCCAAAATAACACAGTTATCATGACCAAAGTACATGAAATATCTTCTTACAGTAATGTTTTATGTAGAATTCTTAATAACTTTTTAAGTACAGGTTTGAATTTGATACTAACATCAATCCTGCACCCTTACATGTAGCTGAACAATAATTATAATGAAGTTTGTGTGTACAAATTTTGCAAGTACAGATTTTAACGTTTGTTTACATCTATTGTACTGATTTTTGAGTAGTAGCTCTGTTTTGTCGCATTTTCATTGTATTTTATGATAATTATGTTCCAGGTATTCTAATCACATTAGTATATCGAATTGGTATTGTTTAGTGCATGCACTAGTATGTGTAAACATCGTGGGATAGTATTGGGTATTTAACACAATCAGAATTGCAATTTTCATCAAGGGTCATCCCATCCTGCTACTTTACAAGCATCTGTCCAGCATTTAAGGGCCTCACATGACATAGTCCACCGCTGGGAGCAAGGAGGACAACCTTCATAACAGAGACATTTCACAGAATCAAGAAAGGTGCGTGCATGAGATGTCTGTAGCCGCATTGTGACTTTGATCAGTGAGTGATACAGTTTTAATGATCACTTGTCATATGCACAGCTGTTTTAACTGCCATTTTTGAAACAATTTTTTTCCCCAGAAAAAGAACTGAAAGTAGCTGTTAATTTGTGTCACTTAAAGTCTTCAGACTTGCATTCTAAAGATATTAAGAGATGAAGGGACTTCATGAAAGCATCAGGGGCTTTGACCTTATTAAACATTTTTTATAGATGCAACTTGACTAATGCTTCTCTTGAAAGTGTTAAACAAATGCGTATAATTTTGACTTGCCCAGTGATGATTGGAGAAGCAAAAACACTGCGTCATTACATTAGAATTGGTGAAAACATTCATACAAAACACCATGAATGAGGACAGACTTTGTGCGTTTGTGATGTGTTTTTTAACTTCAAAAAGCTCTATTGAACCATCCAAATTTTGGTGAAACGGTCAGATGATTTTGCAGCACAGAAGTGGAGATCAACTGATTTCATCTGTGAAGAAATGAATTAAGGTAAGAAAAACATGCATTAATAGGTGATAGAAGTAATTCCTTTGTTGTTACTACCTATTTAGCCAGTAACGAAATGCATAAAAAAGGGTTGTAACAAGTTTATCCACCAATGTCACATTTTCTAACATTTTACCACTGCAAACTGTACAAAAAATTGTGTTTTGGAGAAATCATTAATGTGTATCATTCAAACTGCGCATTTCCATAGTACACCAGCATAAATTTGAAAACCAACAAATACTGTATGGTAGTTTCATAGATGCTTAGATCAACATGGCACCTGCTGAGTATGCTTTTGTCAGTCATTCACAGCACAAGATCCATGACACCATGGAAACATCACTGTTTAATCATGCGAAATAAAACTCTGCAGCCTGAACATGCACAAAACATTAAATGTCTAAAGCTTAGAGCTAAAGATGCAAACATTGAGCATGCAGTAAACTTAACATATAACACATTAAAGATATCTCTAAAACATGACATTTAGTATGATTTGTTGTGATAGTGTGAGGGAACATGATACCCCGAAATCAATTGTGGTGACGTGGATATACAGCGGAATCCAAGGTTCCATTTAGTTCCATTCAATAAATGTCATAGCCTTCCCCAATACAAAAGCCGCAAGCTGCACTTGAGAAAGACTGAATCCCAGACACATGCTAATGGGATGACAAAAAAAGGATTAAAAGAATCAAGCAATGGAAAATCCAGGATGGAATAATGACAGTCTTGTGAAAAGTATATATTGCAACTCACCATACAGTGGAGATTTTTAGTTAGACAGGCACAACAATAAAGACTTCAAGGTACCAGACAAACCAATGAACAAAGATATGTTTTGTACAGTGTATTCAGGCTGGTGATGTCAGTGGTTTCACTGCTGAAGATTCTATTCTATTGTCTGCTTGAAAAATATGGCAGTATCGCAAAAGGTCATTTTAATGAATAAACACTTCTAAAGAAGAATAAACCAGAACGCTAAGATCTATCCAGTTTATTAACAAAACTTGAAGGTTTGTCGAAATTAGTTTAGTAGTGTGCGACAGTCACTCCCTCAAAGATTTAGTCTAATTAGCCAATTGTTGTTGTTGTTGTTGTTGTTGTTGTTGTTGTTGGTGGTGGTGGTGGTGGTTGGCTTCAGTCCAGAGACTGGTTTGATGCAGCTCTCCATGCTACTCTATCCTGTGCAAGCTGCTTCATCTCCAAATACCTATGCAACCTACATACTTCTGAATCTGCTAAGTGTATTCAGCTCTTTGTCTCCCTCTACAATTTTTACCCTCCACACTGCCCTCCAGTACTAAATTGGTGATCCCTTGATGCCTCAGAACATGTCCTACCAACCGATCCCTTCTTCTAGTCAAGTTGTGCCACAAATTCCGCTTCTCCCCAATTTTATTCAGTACCTCCTCATTAGCTACATGATCTACCCATCTAATCTTCAGCATTCTTCAGTTGCACCACATTTCGAAAGCTTCTATTCTCTTCCTGTCTAAACTATTTATCAGCCATGTTTCAGAAAAGACTTTCTGACACTCAAATCTCTACTCAGTGTTAGAAAATTTCTCTTCTTCAGAAATGTTTTCCTTGCCATCGCCAGTCTGCATTTTTTATCCTCCCTACTTTGACTATCATTTGTTATTTTGCTTCCCAAACAGCAAACCTCATCTACTACTTTAAGTCTCTCATTTCCTAATCTAATTCCCTCAGCATCACCTGATTTAATTCGACTCTATTCCATTATTCTTGTTTTGCTTTTGTTGATGTTCATCTTGTGTCCTCCTTTCAAGATACTGTGCATTCTGTTCAACTGCTCTTCCAGGTCCTTTGCTGTCTCTGACAAAATTGCAATTTCACTGGCAAACCTCAAAGTTTTTATTTCTTCTTCCTGGAGTTAATTCCTACTCCAAATTTTCCTTTTGTTTCCTTTGCTGCTTGCTCAGTATACAGATTGAATAACATTGGGGTAGGCTACAACCACTACTTCACTTTCATGCTCCTCGGCTCTTATAACTACCATCTGATTTCTGTACAAAGTGTAAATTTCGCTCCCAGTATTTGACCCCCTGCCATCCTCAAAATGTGAAAGGGAGTATTCCGGTCAACATTGTCAAAAGCTTTCTCTAAGTCTACAAATGCTAGAAACACAGTTTTGCCTTTTCTTAATCTTTGTTCTAAGATAAGTCATAGGGTCAGTATTGCCTCATGTGTTCCCAACATTTCTACGGAATCCAAACTGATCTTCACCGAGGTCGGCTTCTGCCGGCTTTTCCATTCGTCTGTAAAGAATTCGTGTTAGTATTTTGCAGCCGTGATTTACTAACCCATATGGCTTCATAAATTAATTAATGGGGAAATTTAAAACATAAATCAATGAAAGTGAATATGGAGTAAGATGATGCCACAAGTTATGCAGCCAAATTTTTAAATTGAGGTCCTTCTTGGCTTCATTGCCACAAACAACTAAAAACTACTGTAGCCAAGCTTTACATTAGATTAGATGGATTATGTTATCATTTGTTTCATAAACTAATAGTGAGAAACTGTGTGTTGTGACATATGAGAGAAAAACAAAACACAGAATTAGGTGGCAGTGTCAAGATAAAGTGACTGTATGTCAGTGTGCGTAGTATATGCAGTTTATTAGCACAATATAATCTGCATACACCACTTCAAGCATTATATATGATAAGTGAAGTAGCATACAACTATTACATTTCCATTCAACAGTGCACTTCTTATAAAGCTAGCCAGTTGTGCAGATACTTAAGTCTTTGCATGACAGAAGTTCAGTACAGTTTTGTATGAAACAAAGTAAGCTTGCCATACAAAAAATTAAGTCATCCCTAAAGAAATCATTACACCATTAATACCATGTAGTTCCACCCATGGACATGATACCTGCCTGGGAAGTGTGTCCGTAACATTGTGCAGGTATGCTGTATCCAGGGTAAGCCATTCACTAAGAGTTTGATCACACAATTCCACTAAACTGCAGGGTTATTGATGCTGGCACTTTACTCATTGTTCCAACATGTTCCACAGAGTTTCTATGGGGTTCAAGTCAGGTGATTTTATTGGCCAGTCAAGATGTAATAGAGTGGGGAATGATCAGAAAACCAGTCTTTCTTTCTCATCCTGTATGCTAAGTCTCCCATGACCCAGAGGTCTGGGTGACTTTTCCAAATACTACCCTTCGTCCTAAACCTCTCCAGTTCCTTTTCCTTTGCCCCCTCTTCCTTCCCCTTCACCACTTCTGCCAGAAGAGAAGCAGCAACTGGCTGCGAAAACTTGCACAAGTAAAACCTTTTTTATGTGTGTTCTCCTGCCAACACTCAGTGAGTTAGTGTTCTTATCTATCCAATTAGATTATATTGTGAGGAAACCTGTCACATATTCTTTCAGCTCAATGAATTCTGCTGTTATTGTCTTGAAAAACTGGGATATAAATAGTGTAATTGACAAGCAAGTGTGGATTGAAAGGCAACACCTGGTCATTCAGAATGTTTAAATAAATGTGCTGGTTCATGTTACTGGTCATTTCAGTGAGTAGCCCCAATTCATAAGAAAAACACCCCCAAAATATCACAGTCCCACCTCTGGCTTGAATCTGACCTTACATTTGGGGCAAAAAATTTTCATTTGGCCTTCTGTGCACTCAACGAAGTGCATCACTTGGATATAGGCAAAAACTTGATATGTCAGACCACATTACAAGTATGCCAGTCAATTACTGTCCACGTTCCACAGTTTCTAGCTGATTGAGGCTACACAGCTTTATGCACCCGTGTGAGCAATGGCCACTTGCGAGGTGGCTGACTCGGATGGATCTTCAGTCACTGCCTGCAGCAATTCCTGTTGAGTTTGGAAGTGATTTTGATTCACAAGCCTTGAAATGTGCCTCCGATCCCTCTCAGGATCTTTTTCCGACCACAATTCTGACATGTTCCATGGCCACGTGTTACACCACTGCTTGTAGACACGTTTAACAATCTGGCACAAAAGACCAACTAATCCAGCAACTTCACTCACCTTATAGCCACAGGTATGGCCAAACACAATTGCTCCTTTCTGCCACTTCCTTAAATTTACCCATTTTTATGTACACCATCCTCTTGAAATTTAAATGTCTCACTGATTACTACTAACATGCTGCATGAGACCTAATCACTGCTATAAAGGCCAATGCATGCACACTGGGGTGACTAATTTTTTGCCCAATGAGTTTATGAAGGTATCAGTTTTAAAATTTTACAACATTAATGTGTTTTATATAGCTGAACTGGTTCCCCATTTACATTAAATGTACTGAGTGACATGGCACACTGGTTAACACACTAGATTAATGTTTGGCAGGATGTTGGTTCAAACCCACATCCAGACAACCAGATGTAGGATTTCTGTGATTTCCCTCAATCGCTCCAGGCAAATGCCAGGATGGTTTCTTTGAAAGGGCACATTCAGTTTTATTCCCCATCCTTGACACAATCTGAGCTTGTGCTCCGTCTCTAATGATCTCAATGTTGACAGGAAATTAAACCCAATTTTCCTTCCTACACCACGAAGGTGACGTGCTACAGACACGAAATTTAACCGACAGGAAGAAGATGCTGTGATATCCAAATGATTAGCTTTTCAGAGCATTCACACAAGGTTGACGCCGGTGGCGACACCTACAACGTGCTGACATGAGGAAAGTTTCCAACCGATTTCTCATACACAAACAGAAATTTACCCGCTTTGCCTGGTGAAACATTGTTGTGATGCCTCGTGTAAGGAGGAGAAATGCATACCATCACGTTTCCGACTTTGATAAAGGTTGGATTGCAGCCTATCGCAATTGCGGTTTATCGTATCGCGACATTGCTGCTTGCGTTGGTAAAGATTCAGTGACTATTAGCAGAATATGGAATCGGTGGGTTCAAGAGGGTAATACGGAACGCTGTGCTGGATCCCAACGGCCTCGTATCACTAGCAGTTGAGATGACAGGCATCTTATCTGCATGGCTGCAATGGATCGTGCAGCCACGTCTCGATCCCTGAATCAACAGATGGGGATGTTTGCAAGACAACAACCATCTGCACCAACAGTTTGACGACGTTTGCAGCAGCATGGACTATCAGTTTGGAGACCATGGCTGCAGTTACCCTTGACGCTGCATCACAGACAGGAGCGCTTGCGATGGTGTACTCAATGACGAACCTGGGTGCATGAATGGCAAAACGTCATTTTTTCGGATGAATCCAGGTTCTGTTTACAGCATCATGATGGTCGCATCTGTGTTTGGCAGCATCGTGGTGAACGCACATTGGAAGCGTGTATTCATCGTCGCCATGCTGGCGTATCGCCCAGCGTGATGGTATGGGATGCCATTGGTTACACGTCTCGGTCACCTCTTGTTCGCATTGACGGCACTTTGAACAGTGGACGTTACATTTCAGATGTGTTCTGACCCATGGCTCTACCCTTCATTCAATCCCTGTGAATCCCTACATTTCAGCAGGATAATGCACTACCGTATGTTGCAGGTCCTGTACGGGCCTATCTGGATACAGAAAATGTTCTATCTGGATACAGAAAATGTTCGAGTGCTGCCCTGGCCAGCACATTCTCCAGATCTCTCACCAATTGAAAACGTCTGATCAATGGTGGCCGAGCAACTGGCTCGTCACAATACGCCAGTCACTACTCTTGATGAACTGTGGTATCATGTTGAAGCTGCATGGGCAGCTGTACCTGTACACGCCATCCAAGCTCTGTTTGACTCAATGCCCAGGTGTATCAAGGCCGTTATTACGGCCAGAGGTGGTTGTTCTGGGTACTGATTTGTTGGGATCTGTTGTTGTTGTTGTTGTTGTTGTTGTCGTGGTCTTCAGTCCTGAGACTGGTTTGATGCAGCTCTCCATGCTACTCTATCCTGTGCAAGCTTCTTCATGTCCCAGTACCTACTGCAGCCTACATCCTTCTGAATCTGCTTAGTGTACTCATCTCTTGGTCTCCCTCTACGATTTTTACCCTCCACGCTGCTCTCCAGTACTAAATTGGTGATGCCTTGATGCCTCAGAACATGTCCTACCAACCGATCCCTTCTTCTAGTCAAGTTGTGGCACAAACTCCTCTTCTCCCCAATTCTATTCAATACCTCCTCATTAGTTACGTGATCTACCCATCTAATCTTCAGCTTTCTTCTGTAGCACCACATTCCTAAAGCTTCTATTCTCTTCTTGTCTAAACTATTTATTGTCCACATTTCACTTCCATACATGGCTACACTCGATATAAATATTTTCAGAAAATACACTTAAATCAATACTCGGTGTTAACAAATTTCTGTACTTCAGAAACACTTTTCTTGCCATAGCCAGTCTACATTTTATATCCTCTCTACTTTGACCATCATCAGTTATTTTGCTTCCTAAATAGCAAAACTCAACTACTGCTTTAAGTGTCTCATTTCCTAATCTTATTCCCTCAGCATCACCTGATTTAATTAGACTACATTCCATTATCCTTGTTTTGCTTTTGTTGATGTTCAACTTATACCCTCCTTTCAAGACACTGTCCATTCCGTTCAACTGCTCTTCCAAGTCCTTTGCTGTTTCTGATAGAATTACAATGTCATCGGCGAACCTCAAAGTTTTTATTACTTCTCCATGGATTTTGATACCTACTCCAAAATTTACTTTTGTTTCCTTTACTGCTTGCTCTATATACAGATTGAATAGTATCGGAGAGAGGCTACAACCCTGCCTCACTCCCTTCCCAACCACTGCTTCCCTTTCAAACCCCTCAACTCTTATAACTGCCATCTGGTTTCTGTATAAATTGTAAATAGCCTTTCACTCCCTGTATTTTACCCCTGCCACCTTCAGAATTTGAAAGAGAGTATTCCAGTCAACATTGTCAAAAGCTTTCTCTAAGTCTACAAATGCTAGAAACGTAGGTTTGCCTTTCCTTAACCTTTCTTCGAAGATAAGTCGTAGGGTCAGTATTGCCTCACGTGTTCCAACATTTCTACGGAATCCAAACTGATCTTCCCCAAGGTCGGCTTCTACCAGTTTTTCCATTTGTCTGTAAAGAATTCGCCTTAGTATTTTGTAGCTGTGACTTATTAAACTGATAGTTCGGTAAGTTTCACATCTGTCAACATTTGCTTTCTTTGGGATTGGAATTATTATATTCTTCTTGAAGTCTCAGGGAATTTCGCCTGTCTCATACATCGTGCTCGCCAGATGGTAGAGTTTTGTCAGGACTGGCTCTCCCAAGGCTGTCAGTAGTTCTAATGGAATGTTGTCTACTCCCAGGGCCTTGTTTCAACTTAGGTCTTTCAGTGCTCTGTCAAACTCTTCACACAGTATCATGTCTCCCATTTCATCTTCATCTCCATCCTCTTCCATTTCCATGATATTGTCCTCAAGAACATCGCCCCTGTATAGACCCTCTATATACTTCTTCCACCTTTCTGCTTTCCCTTCTTTGCTTAGAACTGGGTTTCCATCTGAGCTCTTGATATTCATACAAGTGGTTCTCTTCTCTCCAAAGGTCTCTTTAATTTTCCTGTAGGCAGTATCTATCTTACCCCTCGTGAGATAAGCCTCTACATCCTTACATTTGTCCTCTAGCCATGCCTGCTTAGCCATTTTGCACTTGCTGTCAATCTCATTTTTGAGACGTTTGTATTCCTCTTTGCTTGCTTCACTTACTGCTATTTTGTATTTTCTCCTTTCATCAGTTAAATTCAGTATCTCTTCTGTTACCCAAGGATTTCTACTAGCCCTTGTCTTTTTACCTACTTGATCCTCAGCTGCCTTCACTATTTCATTCCTCAAAGCTACCCATTCTTCTTCTACTGTATTTCTTTCCCCATTCCTGTCAATTGTTCCCTTATGCTCTCCCTGAAACTCTGTACAACCTCTGATTCTTTCAGTTTATCCAGGTCCCATCTCCTTAAATTCCCACCTTTTTGCAGTTTCTTCAGTTTTAGTCTACAGTTCATAACCAATAGATTGTGGTCAGAGTCCACATCTGCTCCTGGATAAGTCTTACAATTTAAAACCTGCTTCCTAAATCTCTGTCTTACCATTATATAATCTATCTGAAACCTTTTAGTATCTCCAGGGTTCTTCCATGTATACAACCTTCTTTCATGATTCTTGAACCAAGTGTTAGCTATGATTGAGTTATGCTCTGTGCAAAATTCTACCAGGAGGCTTCCTCTTTCATTTCTTAGCCCCAATCCATATTCACCTACTATGTTTCCTTCTCTCCCGTGTCCTACTCTCAAATTACAGTCACCCATGACTGTTAAATTTTCGTCTCCCTTCACTACCTGAATAATCTCTTTTATCTCATCATACATTTCATCAATTTCTTCATCATCTGCAGAGCTAGTTGGCATATAAACTTGTACTACTGTAGTAGGCGTGGGCTTCGTGTCTATCTTGGCCACAATTATGCGTTCACTATGCTGTTTGTAGTAGCTTATCCGCACTCCTACTTTTTTATTCATTATTAAACCTACTCCTGCATTACCCCTATTTGATTTTGTATTTATAACCCTGTATTCACCTGACCAAAAGTCTTGTTCCTCCTGCCACCGAACTTCGCTAATTTCCACTATATCTAACTTTAACCTATCCATTTCCCTTTTTAAATTTTCTAACCTACCTGTCCTATTAAAGGATCTGACATTCCATGCTCCGATCCGTAGAACGCCATTTTTCTTTCTCCTGATAACAACGTCCTCCTGAGTAGTCCCCGCCTGGAGATCCGAATGGGGGACTATTTTACCTCCAGAATATTTCACCCGAGAGGATGCCATCATCATTTAACCATACAGTAAAGCTGCATGCCCTCAGGAAAAATTATGGCTGTAGTTTCCCCTTGCTTTCAGCCGTTCACAGTACCAGCACAGGAAGGCCGTTTTGGTTAGTGTTACAAGGCCAGATCAGTCAGTCATCCAGACTGTTGCCCCTGCAACTACTGAAAAGGCTGCTGCCCCTCTTCAGGAACCACACGTTTGTCTGGCCTCTCAACAGATACCCCTCCATTGTGGTTGCACCTACGGTACGGCTATCTGTGTCATTGAGGCACGCAAGCCTCCCCACCAACGGCAGGGTCCATGTTTCTTGGGGGGGGGGGGGGGGTCTCAGGATCTATGCACCCAAATTGCGTGAAAATGTAATCACATGTCAGTTCTAGTATAATATATTTGTCTAATAAATACCCATTTATCATCTGCATTTCTTCTTGGGGTTGGCCAGTAGTGTATAAACAATGGCAATAGTAGAACTGGACTGAAAAGTGTTAACAGCATTATGTGACACCGTAATGTATACAGCAGAGAGATCAATATCAATTATGACAATTTTTAGCATCTACTGTAATAGGTAGGTCTGTTAAAACTAAAGTAATATATTTCATTTTAAACTTAATAACCATTTGCCAAGTAAGTTTTATTTTGGCCACACTTTAGTGTACTTTTTCTACATTCTTCACTTAATGTTCCAACTGAAGTGTATTAAAGGTTAATGGCTATGGCTATGTTCTACAAGTCACTATGAATTGAAAACAGGTGGGGTGAATATACACTGCCTGGCAAAACAGTGAAATGCTGGGAAGGAAAGGAGGAAACAAAAAGTTGGGGGGGGAGGGGGGGTATGTGATGTATTTCAGTTACTATAAAATCTAGTTAGCTTTATAAAGAACTTGGTAGTACAACCCCACTTACAAATACAACAAACCCTCCCCCCCCCCCCACCCTCCCACCCCCTCTGGCTTGGATGCATGCACTGTTTTCGTTGGGAAGGATGTCATAAAACAGTTATATTCTTCCCTGAGGCAAGGTAAGCCACAGCTGGTGCAGATGGTTCTCGATATCCTGGATACTGGATTGGAGTTGACGTCTGAGATTATCTTGTACTTGTTCTATCAGGGACATATCTGGGAATCTTGCAGGCCACAGGAATACGTGCACATCATACACAGGTGCCATGTGTGGACAAGCATTGTCTTGTTGGAAAAATGGCACCACGATAGTGTCGCACAAGAGACAACTCATGAGGATGCAGGATATCCATGACGACCACTGTGACATTGGAGTTCCCTCAATCACTACCAGTCGTGACCCAGTCATACCACATGGCTGCCAACATGCTGGTTTTTTATTTTTTATTTATTTATTTATTGTTCCGTGGGACCAAATTAAGGAGAAGTCTCCATGGTCATGGAACAAGTCAATACATGAAATTATAACACGATATTAGAAACAGATAAAATGAGATATAAAAAAAACATATTCAGGTGACAAGTCGTAAGTTTAAATAAAGAAAATCAACAATGTAACACTGGAATTTGCTTAATTTTTTAGCTCTTCCAGGAGCTCCTCGACAGAATAGAAGGAGTGAGCCATGAGGAAACTCTTCGGTTTAGACTTAAAAGAGTTTGGGCCACTGCTAAGATTTTTGAGTTCTTGTGGTAGCTTATTGAAAATGGATGCAGCAGAATACTGCACTCCTTTCTGCACAAGAGTCAAGGAAGCGCATTCCACATGCAGATTGGATTTCTGCCTAGTATTAACTGAGTGAAAGCTGCTAACTCTTGGGAATAGGCTAATATTGCTAACAACAAACGACATAAAAGAAAATATATACTGTGAGGGCAATGTCAGAATTCCCAGATTATTGAATAGGGGTCGACATGAGGTTCTTGAACTTACACCACATATAGCTCGAACAGCCCGTTTTTGAGCCAAAAATATCCTTTTTGAATCAGAAGAATTACCCCAAAAAATAATACCATACGACATAAGCGCATGAAAATATGCGAAGTAGACTACTTTTCATGTTGAAGTGTCACTTATTTCAGATACTGTTCTAATGGTAAATAAAGCAGCATTTAGTTTCTGAACAAGATCCTGGACATGGGCTTTCCACAACAGCTTACTATCTATCCGAATGCCTAGGAACTTGAACTGTTCTGTCTCGCTTATAATATGCCCATTCTGTCTGATCAAAATATCGGTTCTTGTTGAATTGTGAGTTAGAAACTGTAAAAACTGAGTCTTACTGTGATTTAGCATCAAATTATTTTCCACAAGCCACGAACTTATTTCATGAAGTACATTATTTGATACTGTTTCAATATTACACACAAGATCCTTCACTATCAAGCTGGTGTCATCAGCAAACAGAAATATTTTTGAATCACCTGTAATACTAGAAGGCATATCATTTATATAGATAAGAAACAGCAGTGGCCCCAGCACCGACCCTTGGGGAACGCCCCACTTAACAGTGCCCCATTGGGACTGAATGTCACTACCACTCTCAATATTGCGGAGAATTACCTTCTGCTTTCTGTTCTTAAAGTAAGAGGCGAACCAATTGTAAGCTACTCCCCTTACTCCATAATGGTCCAACTTCTGCAGTAATATTTTGTGGTCAACACAGTCAAAAGCCTTCGTTAAATCAAAGAAAACACCTAGCGTTCGCAACCTTTTATTTAATCCATCCAAAACCTCACAGAGAATATAGCATTTTCAGTTGTTAAACCATTTCTAAAACCAAACTGAACATTTGACAGCAAATTATGTGAATTTAAATGCTCCAGTAACCTTGTATATACAACCTTCTCGATAACTTTAGCAAACAGGGCTATCACTGGTGGGGCTCTCCAGAACATAGGAAGAATGGGACATCTCACCAGGGCACTGCAGTACTCACTGAAGATATCATCCATGGTAGTGCAGAACTGCAATTCATTGTTGAATGCAGTACAACACTTTTCGTCAGCAGTCCATGCTTTCCAGTCATAACACCACGCCAAGCAGCTGTTTTGGGTTGCGGTGTTAATGGCCGCATAGTCATGGGACAGTAATTCCCTAGTCCAGGTGTTGCTAGTCTCCAGCCAGTGTTGTAGAGTTTCCATTACTTGTTACCAAATGGCAGGTGCAGATACGAAAGGCTTATGATGTACTTGATTAACAGTAAGGCAATCCTCCTTTGTGATGGTTAGATACGGTCAACTGGAACCTTGGTGGCACGTATGCCTGCCCTCACATTCAAATGCCCACAAATCTAGATCTGGCACAATTTGTCCAGCCGGCCAAATGGAGACCCACAATGAGACCCCTTTCAAACTCTGTCAGGTACTGATTACGCTGTCTGATGTGAGTACGTGGCATCTCCTGTTCCTTCACAATCCAACATCTGATGCTGTTCATGTCCCTGATACAGGTTGTAACAAACAGTTATGGCCAAACTTTCAGGAAACATTCCTCACACATACAGGAAGGGAATATTTTATCTGGACATGGGTCCAGAAAAGCTTTATTTCCATGTTAGAGCTTGTTTCCTCCTTTTCTTAATAATCACTTAATTGTGGGAAACACACAGGAAAACAATGTTGCCGTACAGTATGAAGCACTTCCCTAAATGAAATGTTCAAGATGCACCCCGTAAGCAAGGACATATGCATCAGCATATGGTCGCATTGAATTCCCAATGCACTAATGTATCCCTGGAGAACTGCGTATTGTTTCACTGTCTTCCACAATACGGATGTGAAGACTCTGTGTACCTTGTACCAGAATTCTGTCCCCAAGAGCTTTCAAATGGCCCCACTTGTAAAAACCATAAATCTGGTGAGGACTAAACAGTCAATGCTAGGTGCTTGATGCTAGTAAAGCAGGCACACAACACATGCAGTGAAGTGAGTTACATGTCAACATTACTTTCATTCCATTGGAATACCAAAGACCGGTGGTGATTCTAAGAATTACAACTAACTGTACATCCTACCCAAATGTAACCAAGAGAGTAATTTCATATAAGAAAACATTTCATATAATGACAGTATGTTCTATTTCTTTGTGTTCCCCATGATCAATGTGATTATGAAAAGAGTGGAAAATGAGCTTTTACATGGAAATAAGGTATTTCCACACCCTTATCCAAAACACACTTTATTCCTCTATGTGTAAAGAAACCCTACCAGACTTGGTAACAGTACTAAACCACTCCAATGGCCTTTCTACGAGTCATATAAAATTGCAACTCTTAACTGTCAGAGACAGCAAAGGACCTAGAAAAGCACTTGAATGGAATGGACAGTGTCTTGAAAGGAGGATATAAGGTGAACATCAACAAAAGCAAAACAAGGATAATGGAATGTAGTGTAATTAAATCATGTGATGCTGAGGGAATAAGATTAGGAAATGAGACACTTAAAGCAGTAGTTGAGTTTTACTATTTAGGGAGCAAAATAACTGATGATGGTCGAAGTAGAGAGGATATAAAATGTAGACTGGCTATGGCAAGAAAAGTGTTTCTGAAGTACAGAAATTTGTTAACACTGAGTATTGATTTAATTGTATTTTCTGAAAGTATTTGTATGGAGTGTAGCCATGTATGGATGTGAAGCATGGAAGATAAATAGTTTAGACAAGACGAGAATAGAAGCTTTCGAAATGTGGTGCTACAGAAGAATGCTGAAGATTAGTGTAACTAATGAGGAGGTACTGAATAGAATTGGGGATAAGAGGAATTTGTGGCACTACTTGACTAGAAGAAATGATCGGTTGGTAGGACATGTTCTGAGGCTTCAAGGGATCTCCAAGTTAGTACTGGCGGGTAAAAATCACAGAGGAAGACCAAGAGATGTGTACACTAAACAGATCCAGAAGGATGTAGGTTGCAGTAGTTACTCGGAGATTAAGCTTGCACAGTATAGAGTAGCATGGAGAGCTGCATCAAACAAGTCTCTGGACTGAAGACCACAACAACAACAACAACAACAACAACAACAACAACAACAATTATTTGCATACTTACTGATGGTGTGCATGTGAACGAAGTCACATTGACATTTGAACATGTCTGACCAGACCAGGGTTTACTGACTCACTCTAATTTTGTTCATTCTTTTTTTTGTTCTACGAAATTATAGTGCATTGGCCGCGCGGGATTAGGCAAGCAGACTAAGGCGCTGCAGTCATGGACTGTGTAGCTGGTCCCGGCGGAGGTTCGAGTCCTCCCTCGGGCATGGGGATGTGTGTTTGTCCTTAGGATAATTTAGGTTAAGTAGTGTGTAAGCTTAGCAGTTAAGTCTCATAAGATTTCACACACATATAGTGCATTGGCTTTGTGTGAGGCCACTTCTTCAGGTAGTGTAGACTAGAGGTTGCATAGCAGCAGAACTTACACTGCACCCATCAACTTTTCTGGTTAATGTTGTATTACCTGGGATATAGACAAATTGGTTAACAATAGACTGGGCTGCGTCTGTTCTGTACTGATGCAGGGGAAACTGGCCACTATCCATAAACTCCTGGAAGCTGTATTGGTCATGCTTTACAGGCTTCAGGCTGCTGCCCTGGGACGTGGACAACCTGAGATAAATGCTTTAATGTCTCTGGAGCCTACAGTGCCACCTGGGATTCCTAAAGATGCAGCATCTTCTGATTTCCACATTCAGTTGACAGTTGCCTGATGGTGGTTGGCAAACAGTGGCGGGGTCACAAAAGTGGGGACTGGGTGCACGGCTGTCCCCTTACATCTCAAAAACAGGTTTGAGGCACTGACTACTGCTGAAGGTACATCTGAGCAAGCAAGCGATGCCTTACCTGTTGACGATCTTCCTGAGAGGTTCGGACAAGTGCAGATGGTGGGATTGCTTGTCAAGCTCCAATGTTAGGCTGGCAATGGAGCCCCTCAGGAAAATACTGGACAGGTTGAGAAAGAAGGCCAGTGTCCAGTCTCTTTCTTTGCCGGGGGGGGGGGGGGGGGCAGAGCTATTCTCTTTGTAGCATATTGTTCGATTGTTCGCAGAACCAATCGCGGTCCTCTGATTGAGAGCTGGATGGAAGACTTAAACCAGAAGATCAAATAATTCTTTAGTGGCCTTGGATGTGGATTTCTCGATCTCCGCTGTGGGAGGAGAAATGTAGTACCCTCCCCTTAAGATGTCAGAAGTGCAATGCACACAGGGAGTGACCACCATGGTAACAGAATACATTTGTCATGCACATGTGAAATCTCTTCATAGGCCCAAAAAGATGCATTCTGGATAACATTTGTCATAGCAGATCGAGGAAAGAAAGTGTTAATATATCATTAGTTAACTGCAGGAGTGTCCATGGAAAGGCCCCAGAACTGTAGTCTGATTAAAATTGCTTGATAGTCAACAATTCGTTTGTTAGGGGTGTCTTCCTCCAATCAGAGTGCTGAACATCGTGCCCAGATTGTTTGTTACTGCCAAAAATGAACGGTCAGTTCACTTCCAATTCCCTGTTAAATTTTTTTTGTTGTTTTTGGATCCCGATCTTGACTCTGGCCCTTAGTTTGATGTTGTGAGTTCAAATCCCATCAGATGAAATTATATTCTTCAATCTTCATCAAAAAGACTCTTATTATTATTTTCAGTTAATTGATTTCAATGTAATTTTTTATTTTTAATCTTTTCTCATATCACTTTCATCATCATACTGACTTTCTTTATTTGCTATTATTTTCCTTCCTATTGTCACAGAAGAAGCTGAGGAGCACCATGGTGTACTGGTTATAACACTAAACTGTTGCATGGAGGGTCGTGAGTTCCAAACTCACCTGGACTGTACAATTTTAATTTCTATATTCGGTTCGAGTACATTCTAGAAGTATCCACAAATGTCAAGAATCATTGTATTGGAATGTTCTGTACCTGTATATATACTATGTATGTTCTGGCCGGAGGCAGTTCACTCCACGCTCTTGTATGTGCAAGTACTGAATAAGCCTTCATTATGTGAAGTTAGTGTTCGTCATTCATCTAATTACACCTGCTTCTACGTGACAGACATTATTCTGGTGGAGACTCTGAGTAGGAGCTTGTGATAGCGCACATTATCGACGACACAGTGGCTCCCATCAGGCCACAACAGAGCCGCCGTTCATGTGGCGAGAAACCCGAGTTCAAGCCATATTCAACAGATTACAATCTATCCGAGACAGAAGAAGAAGAGAACATTACGATGGCAGAACTGTGTGCCACCACATGAGACATCCTTCTGGGTTCTCTGGTGACAAAGGCCAAGATCCAAACAAGTGGCTGAAGGTATATGAACATATAGCCAAATTTAACAAATGGGATGACACTGAGTGTTTTGGCTAACATATTTTTCTACTTGGAGGGCACTGCCAAGCAAAGGTAAGAGAACAACGAGAAGTTCACAAGCTGGGAAGTATTCCAGGTGCAACTGTGCAAGTATTTTGGCGACACACAACAACAGAAGTGCAAGGCTGAAGTTAAATTAAAGTGCAGGGCACAGCGTTCAGGAGAAACTACAGCATCCTACATTCAAGACGTCTAGGAGCTGTGTAAAATAGTGGATCCTAGAATGAAGGTGGAAGATAAGGTTTCACATCTCATGAAGGCTGTTGCTGAGGACATGTATCAAGCCCTACTCCTGAAGGTAGTTCCGACAGCAGACGACTTCATAAAATGGTGCCAGTATATCGAGACAATTCATCAAAACAGAATTACACGCAAGAAGTTTGAGCAGCTTCCAAATGTCGTATTGATGTCTGCGATGGAAGAAGGAACTGATTTCACAAGTGTTCTTCGTCACATAGTGAGAGAGGAAGTTCAGAAGGCACTTGGATTGCACGGCGAGCAGAAAACCGAGATGCTTCAAGAGGCCATAAGGGAGGAAGTGGAACAGACATTGAACCCAAACTCTTGTCCAACATTTCCCTTTAAAACAGTAAAAAAGTTGAGACCCAGGTGGAGTTATGTTCCTACAATGCTGTATGAGGAACCTGTTTGGGCACCAAGGAAAACTGATGTCTGGAGGACCCAGGATAACCAACCAGTACGTTTCCACTGTGGACGACTGGGACATGTGGTGCGCTGTTGTTGAGAAAGGTGGTGGATATTTGATGATGCCCGCACCAGAAGACAGCAGACCGATCTTAGCTGACGCCAACTCCGGGATGACGAAGATGAATAAGAAGATGTGGGTGCAGGACGACGTAGGTCACCATCGCCACAAGCTAGCCACTGGAGAGGATGCTCCCCAGTACGCCGATCAAGGTCTCCATCACTGTTTAGAAGCTCCAGCCGATTACCTAGCCACTACAACCTGGAAAACTACAGGGTGCGACCTTCCTTGGAGGTGAGGTTACCAAAGAGAAAAGTCCTCCACTGTTGATCACCACAAAAATGATAGGAAACTACATCAATATCCCCAGGGATAGCCGACCAGCCCAAGCTCTTGTGGACTGTGGAGCATCACACTCAGTCATTTCAGAGAAGTATTGTCGCCAGTTGCATAAATATGTAAAACCTACAGGAAGATGTGTCATTCATGTGGGTATAAGTGGCCATACACAGCCCTTAGAATTCATCATCTTACAAGAGTATAGTCATGACATCATTGTTGGATGGGATTTTTTGAAAGCTTCTCAGGCAATTATAGATTGTGGTCTTGTGGTCGCTCGAAGATTATGCTAGACAAGATGAGATACTGTGGACAGGAAGATGTGCATCAGAGTGTGTGGAGACTGTGTGCTGGATGAAGTGATCATTCCTGCAGTCAGCACTAGAAAGGTAACTGTCATGTGTCATGCAATGTATCAACCCATGGATCTTGTCGTGAAATGTAAGAGAAGCATACAACTGAAGAATGACTTGGTCATCCCAGCCTCTGTCGTGTCGTTTAAGAACGGACTTGGTGAATTGTGGATAGTTAGCTGTCCCTGAGAACCACAGATCCTTCCAAGATGCATGTGCATAGCAAAAGCTGAGCCATTAATTACAGAACAGCTGGCCATCATAAAAACCTCCAATGCCGAGTCTATGTGTGAAATTCACTACGAGACAAGATCTTCTAGCTCGACTATCACCAGATCTCACTAACGAACAACAGAAGAAGCTTTTTTTGCCATTCTTCAGGGTTCTCTGAATTCTTCAATCCACAGGTGAAGATCAAATTAGACAAATTGACAGTGAAGCACCTGATTAGCACTGGAGACCATCAACCAATAAGCTAGAGAGCATATCGTGTCAGCAATGGAATGTCAAATAATTTGTGATTAGGTAGAGAAAATGATGAAGAATGCCATCATTCAGCCTTCGCAGGGCCCATGGTCATCAGCAGTGGTTCTCATCAGGAAGAAGGATGGCAGTTCGTGCTTTTGTGTTGAGTACGGGAAGCTTAATAAGATAACTGAAAAGGACGTTTACCCTGTTCCACGAATTGACAATACACTAGATTGTCTGAAGGGGGCTAAGTTTTTCTCAACCATGGACATGTACTTGGGATACTGTCAAATTGAAGTAGATGTGGCTGATCATGACAAAACTACATTCATAACCCCTGAGGGCCAGTATGAGTTTAAGGTAATGCCGTTTGGTTTGTGTAATGCACCAGCAACTTTTGAACAGATGATGGATAATCTTCTAAGTCACCTGAAGTGGATGATGTGTCTTTGTTATTTATATGACATTATAGTGTTCTCAGAGATATTTGATGAATACACAAAAAGAGTGAGGGCCGTTGTTAAGTGTCTCCAACAAGGCGGACTGAAACTTAATCCCAGAAAGTGTCCCTTTGGAGCAAAAGAAATCAAAATACTTGGACACCTTGTGTCAAACGAAGGTGTGTGGCCAGACCCAGAAAAGGTGAGATCTGTAACGGAATTTCCTATACCTAAAAGTATTAGAGATGTGAGAAGCTCCCTCAGATTATGTTCTTATTACCATCGTCATATCAAAGCCAGGCCACTCCAAGAGTTGTTAAAAGCCGATGCTAAATTTATCTGGGATTCTTCCGTTGTGCTGCAAAAAGCTCTGACAACTGACCCTGCACTTGGTCTGCATGATGAGAGAGCACCTACAGAACTACACACAGATGCCAGTGGGTATGGGATCAGTGCTGCTCTGGTGCAAATTTCGGATGGAAAAGAGAAGGTTATAGCCTATGCTTCTAGTACACTTACAGAAGCTGAGAGAAACTATTCAGCCACAGAAAGAGAATGTATTGCTGTGATCTGGGCCATGTGCAAATTCTCTATGGAAGGCCATTCACAGTTGTTACAGACCATCATTCACTTTGTTGGTTGACAGGTCTTAAGGATCCAACAGGATGACTCACCAGGAGGGCACTATGTCTTCACAAGTATGACATTACCATAGTGTACAAAAGTGGAAGAAAACACCAAGATGCTGACTGTCTCTCAAGAGACCCTGTGCAAGACCGTTAAGACTTTGGTAAATATAGTGATTGTCTCGCTGCACTCCAGGATCTCTCTGCTGAGCAGAAGAAGGACGTCAAGATATCTCAAATTATGCTTGCCTTAAATTGGTCAGAGAATGTCAAAGGACAATTTAAAGAAGTTAATGGATTACTTTGTAAGAAAATCTTTGATCTGTTTGGAAAGAGATGGCTACCAGTGACTCCTAAACACATGCGCTTAGATGTTCTACAGAAATTCCAAAACACGCCTGAGGCCATACATTTAGGATTTATTAAGACATACAATAGGATCCACAAGAGATTTTTCTGGCCAGGTTTATTTAGGAGTGTCCATCACTATGTGTCACGATAGTTCCTCAGAAACCATCTGGCCGACTCATTCCAATTCCACCAGACGAAACGCCTTTCCAACATGTTGGGATTGAGCTCCTCAGATGATTTCCAATGTCTGCTAGTGTCAATAGATGGATTATTGTTTGCACTGATTATCCGACACGCTATCCCATTATGAAAGCTGTGATAACAGCTGAAGCATCCGAGGTAGCAAAATCCATCGTTGAAGACATTGTATTAAAACATGGTGCCCCAAGGTGATTAATTACGGATTGAAGGAAAGTTTTTCAACGAATCTTGTGACAGAGATAAACCATCGGTGCAGCATTACTCATCACATGATGACTGCCTACCATCCACAAACTAACGGGCTTACTGGACGCCTTAATAAGACCTTGGCCAACAAGCTATCAAAGTTCGTCAATTTTGAGCAGAGCAACTGGGATGAGGTGCTACCTTTCGTGACGTCTTGTACAACACCGCCAAACAAGACACCACAGGATTTACGCCATTTCTCCTGGTGCATGGGCATGAGGGACTACGATGATGGACACTGTGTTTCTGTTACATCCTGATGACGTGGACGGTGACTGCATCGGCCTGGAGTTAACCAGAGCTGAGGAAGCTCGTCAGTTAGCTCGACTCCGCACGCTGCAGGCTCAAGAAAATGATCGCTGAAGGTATTACGCGAGCCACTGCCCTGTTGTCTACCAGCCTGGTGACCTCATCTGGATCTTCACTCCTGTTCAGAAGGTTGGTCTCTCTCTGAGAAGCTCCTCAGGCGCTACTTTGGACCTTATAGGGTTGTAAGACAGTTGTCTGACGTTACTTATGAAGTTGAAGATTTCGACCCCGACACAAGATGACAAAAGATCAGAGATACGGTCCACGTCCTTCAAATGAAGCCCTATAAGGATCCTGCAACCCAGGGTAAATTTTAAGCTCCAGTGACAGGCAAGAAGCGGAAAGGTGATGAAGAGTGTAGCAGCAAAGGAAGTTCTAACAAGATCACAGCCTGGGAGAACATCAGTCATTGGGAGTTGGAGTATGCAGGACCAATGACTCGTTCCTGGACTAGAAGGATGAAATATCAAGACGCTGTTCTCTTAAGGAGGGAGCAATGTCACAGAAGAAGCTGAGAAGCACCGTGGTGTAGTGGTTATAATACTAAACTGTTGCATGGAGGGTTGTGGGTTCCAAACTCACCTGGACTGTACAATTTTAATTTCTATATTTCGATATTCGGTTCGAGTACATTCTAGAAGTACCCACAAATGTCAAGAATCATTGTACTGGAATGTTCTGTAGCTGTATACATTCTGTATGTGTTCTGGCCAGAGGCAGTTAGCTCCGCACTCTTGTGCAAGTGCTGAATAAACCTTGGTTAAGTGAAGTTAGTGTTCGTTATTCATCAAGTATACCTTCTTCTATCATTCTTATTTCGTCTGGAATGTGCCTGTGTCTCTTATACTGTAACCTGTAAATGAGTTCCAACCACGACTGTTCCTCAATGTCACGTTAGCTCGCGTAGCAAAAGCAGGATGTTACAGTTCACTTTCCACACTGAAACTAAATTTTTTATGTCATGTTTGCTCATACAGGTCAGCTTTAGTCACCAATAGCAAAGCAAGCATCAGTAGTAGTTCTGCTACAGGTTGCTGACTGCCATTTCTTGTATACATTGCACATCAAGAGGTTGCGGTTAGGTTAGTACACAAGTGTAAATTCAGGGCTACAAAACACATTATCTGCAGCTCAGTCATTGGACATTTAGAATCTGCTGTGGACAGAGCATCTCACATTCCCACCAAACCTAACAGCAGCAGCTTCCAACATCACTCCGCATTACATGAACAGCATTTCAACACTAGTGAAATGACCCACCGTGTTTGCATGTTGCTTTTAATGGAGTAGTAGCCGATGTGGTAACACTGCAGTGCCAAATGACACACATAAACTATCAAGTAATTTTAAATGGACTATAGTCTCACTTTACAGGTAACAATGCCTTCATAGTACTAGGGACGGAAAGCTGTCTAAAACCAGATGTCAATAGCAATGAAATTCTATAGTCTTACTGGAATGTATATCACACAGACAGGTGAACACTGATGGTGGAAGTGTGTTTATAGCATAAAGAATACAGTGTTATCATGTGAGAATAGTACGGATTGAGAATGCGAAATAATTTGAGTGAAGATAAATATTTAGCACATTTATCAAACATGGCCTTCAGATGCTTTTATAGAACCCCTGCCTCAGCAGCAATAGTTGCATAACGCCTGAGGGAAAACTTGGAGAATATTTTGCGTAAATTCCCTGGTTGTGTGACAATTTTAGGTGGAGATTTTAACTTAGCAGCTATAGACTGGAAGATTCAAGTAATCGGTATGGGTAGTAGGGATAGAGAGTTGAATGAAATTGTTTTAAGAGCTTTACCTGAAAATTACCTTGAGCAGTTTATCAAAGAACTGGCTCATGAAGGTAACACCTCAGACCTGCTGATGACAAACAGACCCGAACTTTTTGAGTCAACTTAGAACAGGGAATCAGTGCTCATAAGGCTATTACAGCTTCACTGAATATGACTGTAAATATAAATAGGAATACAAAGAAAGGTAGGAATATCTTTCTGTGTAGCGAGAGTAAAAGAAACAGTTTTCGGATTACACGACAATTCAACATGAAAATTTCATCTCCAGCACTGACAATATTGAGCATCAGTGGACGAAGTTCAAGAGCATTGTATGATATGCTTTGAGCAGGTGTGTGCTAAGAAAACAGTGAGGGATGAAAGACATCATAGTCAGACAATTGTGTTAGAAAGCTGCTATGAAAGCAGAGTGTGCTTCACTGCAAATTTAAACATAGCCAAAATTAGCATTAGGAGGACTATGTATGCAGTGGTTAATGAATTCAGAAGTAAAATTCTATCTACTGACTTGACAAAATCTTAAGAAGTTTCGGTCTTGCATAAATCAGTAAATGGAACAAAGCCATCTGTCCAGACACTTTGGGCCATTATGTAATTGAAACAGAGGAAAATCCAAAATACTAAATGTATTTTTGCAAAACAGTTTCACAGATGATGATTGCACTGTAATTCCTTCTTTAAGTCATTGCAAAAATGACAAAATGGTTGATATTGAAATAAGTGATCAAGGAATGGAAAAGCTACTGAAATAACTCAGCAGAGGAAAGGCCTTTAGGTCTGACAGAATACCAGTTTGGTTCTACACAGAGTATATGAAAGAACTTTTCTTTCTGTGAGGGGCAATGTACATTAGGTCTCAAGAGGAGCAATGCATTTCTAATGATTGGAAGAAAGTACAGGGTATTTCCATTTTCATGAAGGTCATCAAACATATGTGCAGAACTACAGGTATATATTTCTGACATTAGTCTGTTGTAGAATTTGGAACACATTTTATGCTAATGTATTTTGACATTTCTGGAGACCAAAAATCTCTTCTGTAAGAGTCAACATAGTTTTTGAACATAACAATCGTGTGAAACCCAGCATGCTCTCTTCATCCACAAACCCCAGAAAACAGTAGATACAGGTGCTCCAATACATGTCATGTTCCTTAACGTCCAGAAAGTGTTCAGTGCAGTTCTGCACTGCTACCTAACCAACAAAGTATGAGTGTATAGAATATCAGACAAACATTGTGACTGGATTGAAGAGTTCCTAGCAAACAGAACACAGCATACTGAATGGAGAGGAGTCTTCAGATGTAAAAGTAGCTTCAGGCATACCCCAAGGGAGTGTTTGAGGACAGTTACTTACTACAATATATACAAACAACCTAAAAGATGCTGTCAGAAGTTTGAGGGGCTTTTTGCAGATGGTGCTGTTATATATAGAGAAGTCACAGTGCTAGAAAATTGTAGTGAAATGCAGGAAGAGCTGCAAAGGATTGATGTTTGGTTCAGGGATTGGCAATTTAAACTGAATATAAATAAATAAAATGTACTGTGAATACTTAGATAAAAACCCTTTATTGCATGATTACATGATTGGAGAACACCCACTGGAAGCAATTACTTTCAAAAATATCCAGGCATGTGTGCACAAGAGTGATCTGAATTGGAATGTCCACATAAAATTAATTTTGGGTAACACAGATGCCAGACGAATTCATAGGAAGAATCTGCAGGAAATGTACAGGCCATTGACAAAGGAAGTTCACCCAATATTTGATGTGGCATCCATACCACATGGGACTGATATATAGGAAATAGAGAAGATCCAAATATGAGCAGCACATTTTGTTACAGGTTCATGACGGAAAAGTGTCATGGAGATGCTCAATCAAGTTAAGTGGCAGATGCTTCAAGAGAGGCACTCTGTATCACAGTTCAATCTACTATTGCTATTGAGTAAAATGCCACTGTTAATTGTGAGAGGAGGGAAGCACTTTAATTACCACTGATGCTGAGTGAGGAAAATATCTCAATTTCTGACTATTGTTGGGCAGTGGTAATATTGAATTCTCAATCATTCTTAACAGTTTGGGCCTCCACCATTCACAAGTACGAAGACGAGTGGAACTAGAACATTTGAATCACAGTTAGTGAAAGTTCACATAATAACTTAGCTGCTCCATATGATGAGATACTCAACTTTGATATCCTCTGGGGTTGTTGCTTCAGGAAATCCTCAATCCTTGTGTCACTGTATTACTAATTTTGAAATAAAGCACACAGTATAACACTTTTCTTGCCATATTTTGTGACTGATTACCAAGTACATATGTGGAATATACATTGGCCATCTGACAGCTTCCAAAAGACAATAGTGCAGACTGACATAGTGGCTCTTGTGCCACTTCCTTTTATATAAAACAAAACAATTGAATACGTTATTGAATGTAAGATTTACAAAAATAACAAAAGTCACGAGATAATTTTAGTTACTTGGATCAAAAAATTGGTCACTATTGCGCTACATGTTCCGGTATTACATTTGGAAAAGGTTACTAAAATTCATATATAATTTCAGTGAATTTACAGTACAACAATTTAAGTTACATTTTAGTTAATTATAAACAAATTACTTTGAATAAAATATTACTAACAGTATTTCGATTTGCTGTCAAGTAGAGTTATCAGTTTAAGTGATCATAATAACTAAACATCATAGCTTTTCAGAAATAAGGGAGAGGTAAATTTTCAAGAATGGCTGGTGCAGCATGACTGCATAATTGATATCACAAAATTTCAAACTTGGATTATTAACAAATGGGTTATTCCCCTTAGTTGCTAATATAAATTGTGTAGTATATGTGGTGTCACCGCCAGACACCACACTTGCTAGGTGGTAGCTTAAATCGGCCGTGGTCCATTAGTACATGTCGGACCCGCGTGTCGCCACTGTCAGGATCGCAGACCGAGCGCCACCACAAGGCAGGTCTCGAGAGACGTACTAGCACTCGCCCCAGTTGTACGACGACGTTGCTAGCGACTACACTGACGAAGCCTTTCTCTCATTTGCCGAGAGACAGTTAGAATAGCCTTCAGCTAAGTCCATGGCTACGACCTAGCCAGGCGCCATTTGTACCATTGCATGTATCTCAAGATAGTCTCACTTGTATCATCAAGAATGCTGTATACCAAAGGACGATATAAAAGTTAAGTGTTCTAGTAGCTATGTTCTTTTCTTTATCACATTCATTACGAATCCTGTTCCAGACTTAACGCCAGACGGCGTGAGTTGACGCGTGCCCTTTCGGCTACTTCACTGTGGACTGGCTGCCTTAACAGTCCACTACATTGGCGACGAGGATGGGATAGCACAGAACGTTTCTGATGTTCGCATAAGGGAACAGATTTTGAAACTAGTTAATCCCTCCCTTCAACAAGTGATAGACATATTGGATAGGCAAGACACACTTGACTTTGCTCAGGAATCATTTGAAACTTCGCCAGCCGTGTGTCACATTAACCGGCCCGCCGGGCCCGCTGCACGGAACGCTAACCTGCCCTCGTGCACGTCCGCGCAGCCACGTGCCCCGCGCAAGCCAGCAACTGCAGTGAAATCATGCCCGCGGTGTGCTACTAGACACTCGCGTGAGAATTGCCCGTAACGCCACGCTATTTGCTTTTACTGTCATAAGAAAGGACATGTTCAAAGTGTTTGCCAGAACAAGCTCAGATCAGACAATCACAACCATTCCAGGCCCTTTGCTTCGCGCCGGAATCGAACCAAGGACAATTGGGCTCAGGAACCTTCACCCATGGACATTCATGTCGTTACTGCCACTCCGCCCAGTGTTCCTCTCGCTAACAGTGACTGTGTTCGTCCCACAAAAAGTGTGCGTCGACGTCGACGGAAGTCCCGTCACGTCGCGCGTGAGTCTGTTCCAGTGTCTGTTCAAGTTGCACAAAACAGTCGCTCTTGTCGTCAGCAGGACGATAAACTTTTTGTAGATTTGGACTTTGCCAGACAAGTGATACCATTCCAGCTCGATACCGGAGCTGCAGTTTCATTGCTCAATCACGCCACGTGCAAACAACTGGGCGCACCTCCGTTGCATGCCGCAAATGTTCAGCTCAATAGTTATTCCGGACAAGCTATCCCTGTGTTAGGACAGTGCACTCTTCTTGCCCATACAAGGGACAAACAAAACTTGTGTTTTTATGTCCTTCGTTCTTCTTCTGCAGTGAACTTGTTTGGGTTAGATTTATTTCAGTTGTTTAACATGTCTCTAGTCAATCAGGTCCTATCAGTGAACGAGACTGTGCCTTCAGACAGTGTTTCTAGTCTATGTGAAGAATTTGCAGACATTTTTGCACCGGGCCTTGGTTGTGCTAAGAACTATGAAGCACATTTGGAACTGCAAGTAAACGCGCAACCGAAATTTTTCCGAGCGCGCAATGTTCCCCACGCATTGCGTTATGAGGTCGCCAATCGCTACGATATCTTGTATCGGTCCACTGCTAAGCACGGCAATGCTGATGCGTTGTCCCGTTTGCCTGTTGCTGAGGATAAAGCATTCGATTCTTCCGAACTTGCTTGCATGTTCATTGATTCGGAAACCGATGCTGTGGTCGACTCGTTTCCGGTTGATTTTCGTCGTGTAGCTACTGCCACAGCTGCTGATCCTGTCCTTGCTACTGTTTTGCGTTTTGTTGCTACGCAATGGCCTTTGTCAAAGTCACGGATCGAGGATCCGTTGATTCGCCGATTTTTTGCTCACAAGGAGAGACTTTTTGTACGACGTGGTGTTTTGTTGTTGCGTTCTGATAATGACCAGTCCAGAGTCGTGGTCCCACGTTCGTTACAGTCCTCTGTCTTATGGCTTCTTCACCAAGGACATTAGGGTATCGTGCATACGAAACAATTTGCTCATCAGCACTGTACTTGGTTCGGAATCGATGCTGCGATTACAAATATGTGCTCTTCTTGCATGGCGTGTGCCAACAACAATACGCGCCGCCGCAGAAATTCTTTGCATGGCCGAAAGCCACTTCCCCTTGGCAACGCTTGCACATAGATTTTGCCGGTCCATTCTGGAATGCTCGATGGTTGGTTGTGGTCGATTCTTTCAGTAATTTTCCTTTTGTTGTCCGGATGTCTTCCACGACGTCTTCTGCCACCATCCAAGCGTTATCCGCTATTTTTTGCATTGAAGGTCTTCCGCAGACTATTGTTTCCGACAATGGCCCACAATTCATGTCCGCAGAATTTCAGTCATTCTGCAAGGCCAATGGTATTCAACATCTGACATCCGCGCCGTTTTCGCCTCAGTCCAACGGTGCCGCTGAACGATTGGTCCGGACTTTCAAGTCACAGATGTTGAAGTTGAAAGAGTCGCATTCTCGGGAGGACGCATTGTTGCTCTTTTTGTCCTCGTATCGCTCTCAGCCCCGCGATGGTCGCTCGCCGGCTGAGTTGCTCCATGGTCGTCCTCATCGAACCTTGATGTTTTTGCTGCATCCGCCGCATCAGGTTCCTGTGCAGCGGCAGACTCCTGCTTTTGCTCCTGGCGACATTGTCTTCTATCGCAACTTTCGCGGTTCACGGCGTTGGCTCGCAGGGCGCATCCTTCGCTGCCTCGGCTGCGCGATGTATTTGGTTTTGGGGGCCTCTGGTGAGGTGCGTCGGCAACTCAATCAGTTGCGCCTCTGTCGTCGCCTGGGTTCTGCCGCTCCCCGTCTGCTTTCAGCGACGGTGCCGTCCGGTCAGCGCCCAGGGGACCCATCTACTGGCTCGCCTCATCCCCAGGTGTTGCCGACGATGCCTTCCATTTTGCCTCATGGCGTCGCGCCGCCACCGCAGCCGGCGCTGGCGCCGCCCGCAGTAGACGCTTCACTGCAGCCGCCAAGCGCCTCCCTGGGTCACGCGCCGCCGCTCGCTTCCCGTGACCAGCTGTCCTCCGCCATGGAACTCTTGCCCGCTCCGGACCCGGTGTCGTCATCGCACGTCGGATCCCCCGACGCAATGGAGGTCGACCCTTCGGCCCCTCCTGTCTCATTACGGGCGCATACGCCGCATGTTGACGTGCACCCTGGACTAGGTTTTCAGGCGTTTCCTAGCTCCCCTCGGACTGAATGGCAGGGTGCGGGTGGCACAGCCTCACCTGTTGTTAGGCTCCCCACCTCATCACATACGTCAACATGGGGTCCTCCCCACGGCGGGCGGAAGCCTTATGACACGACTGTTCGCCGATTTGCGGGGGAGGAATGTGGTGTCACCGCCAGACACCACACTTGCTAGGTGGTAGCTTAAATCGGCCGCGGTCCATTAGTACATGTCGGACCCGCGTGTCGCCACTGTCAGGATCGCAGACCGAGCGCCACCACAAGGCAGGTCTCGAGAGACGTACTAGCACTCGCCCCAGTTGTGCGACGACGTTGCTAGCGACTACACTGACGAAGCCTTTCTCTCATTTGCCGAGAGACAGTTAGAATAGCCTTCAGCTAAGTCCATGGCTACGACCTAGCCAGGCGCCATTTGTACCATTGCATGTATCTCAAGATAGTCTCACTTGTATCATCAAGAATGCTGTATACCAAAGGACGATATAAAAGTTAAGTGTTCTAGTAGCTACGTTCTTTTCTTTATCACATTCATTACGAATCCTTCCAGACTTAACGCCAGATGGCGTGAGTTGATGTGTGCCCTTTCGGCTACTTCACTGTCGACTGGCTGCCTTAACAGTCCACTACAGTATATTAATGTGAAATTTAATCTGAGATAATAAACTCATTTTAAAGGGCAGTTTGCTTCTGGAACTGGGTATAGATATAACAGTATAAAATCCAGAGAGTTAACAATTCAAGCCAAAAATGACCTCTTCAGAGAATGTTGACATGAGGAAGGAATTTCAGATAGGGATGGGAAGGTAGTCCCATTTCATGAATTCCTTGAAAAGACCATGAAGATAAAATTGGAGAGTTTTGAGCCTATGTGGAAACTTTATCAGTAGTTGGTCTTTCTGCAAACAATATGCAACTGGAACAGGGAAAGGGCAAAGTGACAGTGTTACACAAAGTACCCTCCACCAGGCACCTTAAGGTGACTTGCAGAGTAGAGATGTAGATGTAGATGTGTGTTCTGGGTGCTTCACTTTTTTGTGAGCAGTGTATTTTTAAAGATGTGCCAAAACAATGTGGGAAAATTAATTTAAATACATCACAAGAGAAAGACAGTAACAGTTTGTGCTTGTATAATACATTAAAAATGTATTGTGCTTCTCCTTCCAAGTATCCAGTTACTAAGATTACCATAACATTGTCTTGACAAGTGCAAATATGTGTTTTGACAGTTTTTGAGTTCAAAAGACTTTTTAACCATCCCATAATAATTATGCATTTGGTAATCCACGAATCACTAGTTTGCAACAATGTATAATGATTATCCTATTCTTCACATTTGAACTGATTTTGGCAATGTGTAACGGGATCATAAAAAAGTTTGATACTTATTCTAGACAATTAACATCTCTGTGTCAAGAGAATAAGTTTTTGCTCAATGCAGCCACATTATTGGTATGAGGGCAGTATTTTTTGGAGTGACAATGACTTTGTATAACATACAATATTACCAATGAGGCACTGGATGTGTCTTTGATTATCTTCTATGTGGGTGTTTTGCCTGAATTCCACATTCCATTAATACCAAGTCAAGAAGAACACTGAGTGAGATACCAAATAATCTTATCCTGTGTTTGGTCAATTATACAGGATGTTTCACAATTCATATTACAGGCTTTTAGGGGTTGCAGAGGGGTATGTAGATGAAGTTTGATGAAGAGACTGTGTCTGGAAGTGTACTGCTTGGACGTATAATTATTCTGAATATTAGATCACTTTCAAATCTCCTGCTTCCAAGCACGCACGCGCGCACACACACACACACACACACACACACACACACACACACACACACAGCAGAGACAAGCTCTGACCCGTTGCTCTTCTATTTGGGGGGGGGGGGGGGGGGGGGAATTCTAATCAGTCTGTAGGTGTGCTGTGAAATGGGAGAGTTGAAAGTGATCCAGTCTTCAAACTTATTTTATGTCCAAACAGTTCATTTAGGGACACGGACTCCTTATCAAAACTTTATCTACTGTGTCCCCTCTACGGCCCCCAGAAGCCTGTAATAGGAATTGTGAAACATCCTGTATATTTACCATATGCATAGGACAATGCAGCAATTAATTTTAAGGTGCTTTAAGATAGAGCTGAAATTAGGTCGTCTGTAGTGCAAAATCAATAAGAACTGTAGACTGGGGATACTTTCCTGTATCATATATTCAGATATCTTTCAGTTCTGTTCATGGAACATATACAGGAAAAATAATTACTTACGTGAATCTTATTTTTGCTGTTATTAGTACAGCTTTGTCACTTTGTGTTCTCAACAGAATCAACTGGTTGAGGGATGAAGAATATGCATAAACTCTACCCTCAAAATGGGTTCAGGGATTTTCTAAATAGTATTTGTGAGATATTTCACAGCTGCAATTTTTTCAGGCTTTCCTTTACTCTTTCCTGTAAAGAATCTTGTCATCATCTGCATTACAGTTTTTGATGTCCTTTTTTGTTTGACCTCGTACTGATATCACATTTGTGTGTTTCCTTCGTACACAAACTGCAGTATATCAGTATTTTACCAATAAATTCTGCCACTTGCATTATGCAGAACTGAGTTTATTTGAGATCCATGCCACATGTTGTAATATCCACACCTATATTTTATTCAGAATAATATTCGAGACAGCATTATGTGTGGAATGTGAATGAACATTAATCGCATTCTCGTTATATTAATAAAAAAGGACTTCATCATTAATAAAATAATAAATAATTATTGTCAGTGACATAATTTAACATTTTGTAAAAAATTATGTCCCAGACAATACCCATGGAAAAAGATAATGAAAATCTCAATCTGTTGTTATCTAGGATTCTTCTAGAAAAGTCCTTCTTCTTGTTCTAAGTGTTGTACTGATAGGCTGTGAATGATGTCTCGTAACACAGAGGTCTGTAAAAAAACAGTATTATGTTGCCAATTGAATATTCAAAAAATGGAGTTTATGTGCTATTGAAATGAATCTTCTTCGTTTGGAGTTTTATTTCATTGTAATTCTCATCCTATATAACTGTTGTTTTCTGCTCAGCAACAAAAGAGCACAGCCGTTAGAGCTATTGGTCTATGGCGAGGTTTATTGGCAAATGCTGAAAAAGAAGGATTAACATTAAGAAATAATTTCAAATGTTAATGTATATCGTGAAGGTACAAAAAGATTTAATATATATTATTTGTTAGTAGTAAAAACAGGACCTGAAGCAGAGTCGATAAGTGATTGTCTTATGTTAGCTGCCATCTTAGTATAATATTGCAGCAGCAGTTTTAAATTGCTTTTCTATTCAAACATAAATGTTGTTGGTCATAACTGCGATAATAATTGTGTATTGATGGCCCAGAACCCACTCTGAGGTAATAAAATTCCAGTTAGATTGTGAGTACAGTGAACATCTATGAATGCAAACAGTATCTTCCATGACATAAATTCTTATCCGCTGATGTATGAAGCCTGGTTATTTTGCAACAACTTTTATGAAATGTTTTGACAGGAAAAAATACATTAGTGTTGTGTGTGTGTGGTACTGTGTGACAAAACTGTGTGGTACTGTGTGACAAAACTGTTCATTTTGCTTAAAGAAAAGTGTTGCCACCTCAAATAACTGTAGCATTAAATTCGATAAACAATCTGCAACTAGTAAAGAGACTATTATACAACAGCACTGAAAATTACTAAAAATTATTACTCTTGTTTAGGTCAGATTACTTATCATACATCTAGCTTGTTTGGCTATGTATGATTGCTTTTGTGCATGACCTTAGTGTTGATATACAACATTGCTACACGTTCCCAGGTGGAGATTTCTTTAACAAAATAGCGATCATTAGCCAGGAAAAGCAGTGATTAAATAACAATAAATAACTAGGTTTATTGAAATCTTGCTGAAATTGTACAACACGCAATCGAACTATACATGTCACAATTGTACTAATTAATCCTGTAATCAAAGGCCACTAGTTTTTTGCTGTTTATGAGGTACACGACATTACATTTCTCTGCATTAAGGGCTTATTGCCAGTCGTTGCACCAGACTCAAATTTTGTCATATCTCACCAGGTGTTAATGATTTAAATATAAAATTCTGAACCAGTAAAAATAAAAGCACAACTGGTGTAGTATTTCATTATTTAAATTATTAACAACACAGATGCAGTCTTTCAAAAAACATCAATAATCTCTATAAATAAAAATGTTAATGTTTTTTCATTCAAAATCTTAAATCTACGAAAGTTCTGAATTGAGTGCTTTCAAATTTTGACACAACATTGCATTTGAATATTCATGTGTTTTTTTGTATACCTGTTGGAGGGGACAGACTTCAAATTTTAATTTGTTACTCTAGTAAATGTTCAGGTTGATGTGGATTATATATTTTAATACACAAATAATGTATGAATATGTAATGTATAAATGGAAAATCTTGTTACCAAAAATCTCGGAAAGTTACTGACTGATTTATTTCAAATTTTTACATGTTACTCTAATGAACATTCAGACACACAATGGCTATATAATTTCAATATATATATATATATATATATATATATATATATATATATATATATATATAGTCGACCTGCCAGCAGTTTCATTTGGTAAGTCACATCATCCTTTATATATATATATATATATATATATATATATATATATATATATATATATATATATATATATGGTTATAATAAAGGGAAACATTCCACATAGGAAAAATATATCTAAAAACATAGATGATGTGACTTACCAAATGAAAGTGCTGGCAGGTCGACAGACACACAAACAAACACAAACATACACACAAAATTCAAGCTTTCGCAACAAACTGTTGCCTCATCAGGAAAGAGGGAAGGAGAGGGAAAGACGAAAGGATGTGGGTTTTAAGGGAGAGGGTAAGGAGTCATTCCAATCCCGGGAGCGGAAAGACTTACCTTAGGGGGAAAAAAGGACGGGTATACACTCGCACACACACACATATCCATCCACACATATACAGACACAAGCAGACATATTTAAAGACCAAATATATGTCTGATTGTGTCTGTATATGTGTGGATGGATATGTGTGTGTGTGCGAGTGTATACCCATCCTTTTTTCCCCCTAAGGTAAGTCTTTCCGCTCCCGGGATTGGAATGACTCCTTGCCCTCTCCCTTAAAACCCACATCCTTTCGTCTTTCCCTCTCCTTCCCTCTTTCCTGATGAGGCAACAGTTTGTTGCGAAAGCTTGAATTTTGTGTGTATGTTTGTGTTTGTTTGTGTGTCTGTCGACCTGCCAGCACTTTCATTTGGTAAGTCACATCATCATATATATATATAACAGAGGGAAACATTCCACGTGGAAAAAATATATCTAAAAAGAAAGAAAGTGATGAGACTTACCAAACAAAAGCGCTGGCAGGTCGATAGACACACAAACAAACACAAACATACACACAAAATTCTAGCTTTCGCAACAAACGGTTGCTTCGTCAGGAAAGAGGGAAGGAGAGGGAAAGATGAAAGGAAGTCCTAACCTTCCAGGGATTTCTGACTTCCAGCCTTGCCTCTCAATCCTTCTTAAAAAACCTTAATCCTACTCCCAACATCACCACTGCTGAAGCCCAGGCTATCCGTAATCTGAAGGCTGACCAATCCATCGTCATTCTTCCGGCTGACAAGGGTTCCACGACTGTGGTACTTGATCGTCGGGAGTATGTGGCTGAGGGACTGCGTCAGCTTTCAGACAACACTACTTACAAAGTTTGCCAAGGTAATCCCATTCCTGATGTCCAGGCGGAGCTTCAAGGAATCATCAGAACCTTAGGCCCCCTACAAAACCTTTCACCTGACTCCATCAACCTCCTGACCCCACCAACACCCCGCACCCCTACCTTCCACCTTCTTCCTAAAATTCACAAACCCAATCATCCCGGCCGTCCCATTGTAGCTGGTTACCAAGCCCCCACAGAACGCATCTCTGCCTACGTAGATCAATACCTTCAACCCATCACATGCAGTCTCCCATCCTTCATCAAAGACACCAACCACTTTCTCGAATGCCTGGAATCCCTACCCAGTCTGTTACCCCCGGAAACTATCCTTGTAACCATTGATGCCACTTCTTTATACACAAATATTCCGCATGTCCAGGGCCTCGCTGCGATGGAGCACTTCCTTTCACGCCGATCACCTGCCACCCTACCTAAAACCTCTTTCCTCATCACCTTAGCAAGCTTCATCCTGACCCACAACTTCTTCACTTTTGAAGGCCAGACATACCAACAATTAAAGGGAACAGCCATGGGTACCAGGATGGCCCCCTCGTACGCCAACCTATTCATGGGTCGCTTAGAGGAAGCCTTCTTGGTTACCCGGGCCTGCCAACCCAAAGTTTGGTACAGATTTATTGATGACATTTTCATGATCTGGACTCACAGTGAAGAAGAACTCCAGAATTTCCTCTCCAACCTCAACTCCTTTGGTTCCATCAGATTCACCTGGTCCTACTCTAAATCCCATGCCACTTTCCTTGACGTTGATCTCCACCTGTCCAATGGCCAGCTTCACACGTCCGTCCACATCAAACCCACCAACAAGCAACAGTACCTCCATTATGACAGCTGCCACCCATTCCACATCAAACGGTCCCTTCCCTACAGCCTAGGTCTTCGTGGCAAACAAATCTGCTCCAGTCCGGAATCCTTGAACCATTACACCAACAACCTGAAAACAGCTTTCGCATCCCGTAACTACCCTCCCGACCTGGTACAGAAGCAAATAACCAGAGCCACTTCCTCATCTCCTCAAACCCGGAACCTTCCACAGAAGAACCCCAAAAGTGCCCCACTTGTGACAGGATACTTTCCGGGACTGGATCAGATTCTGAATGTGGCTCTCCAGCAGGGATACGACTTCCTCAAATCCTGCCCTGAAATGAGATCCATCCTTCATGAAATCCTCCCCACTCCACCTAGAGTGTCTTTCCGCCGTCCACCTAACCTTCGTAACCTCTTAGTTCATCCCTATGAAATCCCCAAACCACCTTCCCTACCCTCTGGCTCCTACCCTTGTAACCGCCCCCGGTGTAAAACCTGTCCCATGCACCCTCCCACCACCACCTACTCCAGTCCTGTAACCCGGAAGGTGTACACGATCAAAGGCAGAGCCACGTGTGAAAGCACCCATGTGATTTACCAACTGACCTGCCTACACTGTAAAGCCTTCTATGTGGGAATGACCAGCAACAAACTGTCCATTCGCATGAATGGACACAGGCAGACAGTGTTTGTTGGTAATGAGGATCACCCTGTGGCTAAACATGCCTTGGTGCACAGCCAGCACATCTTGGCACAGTGTTACACCGTCCGGGTTATCTGGATACTTCCCACTAACACCAACCTGTCAGAACTCCGGAGGCGGGATCTTGCCCTTCAGCATATCCTCTCTTCTCGCTATCCGCCAGGCCTCAATCTCCACTAATCTCCAATTTCTATTTGCCGCCGCTCGTACTTCACCTGTCTTTCAACATCACCTTTGCCTCTGTACTTCCGCCTCGACTGACATCTCTGCCCAAACTCTTTGCCTTTACAAATGTCTGCTTGTGTCTGTGTATATGCGGATGGATATGTGTGTGTGTGTGCGAGTGTATACCCGTCCTTTTTTCCCCCTAAGGTAAGTCTTTCCGCTCCCGGGATTGGAATGACAAAAACCCACTTCCTTTCATCTTTCCCTCTCCTTCCCTCTTTCCTGACGAAGCAACCGTTTGTTGCGAAAGCTAGAATTTTGTGTGTATGTTTGTGTTTGTTTGTGTGTCTATCGACCTGCCAGCGCTTTTGTTTGGTAAGTCTCATCACTTTCTTTCTATATATATATATATATAGTCTACAATAAGGAAAATTTCTTGACTGATTTACCTCAAATTTTTACACAGTACTCCAATGAATACTCAGATAAACATAGCCTACTTTTTGTAACAAAAGTTGACATGTTTTCTGCTAAAAGCGACTGTGAGAAATAAAACATTGTGCTGTACTTGCTGTGAAAATGTGTGGTTTGTTTTCTTTCTCACACTCCGTTTTAACTACGACAGTAGGGCATTTAAAACATTACTGTATTTAATGCATTACAAGACACTTTTTTCTTTGAAAAACTGTCTCAAAAATTGAGGTGCTTCTTATACTCAAAATTAACATATAAATGTCTAGTGTTTGATTTAAAAATCCCACCAGTCATATTCGATGTTGGGGGAAACCTATATCTGTCTGGCAACAGTGGATTCAACTACCAGCAGCAGTACATCAATGTCACGAAAATGAGTTGTGGCAATTCTCAAGCCTGCTAACACTTTCTCCCTCCCACCCTGCCATCACAAACCAAGAACACTGTCTAGCGAATGATGCATCATTGCAGTTAACGGTGCCAGTGAACTTCATGTGAAAGTGATTTGTGTTATTGGTAACAGTACAATATTTTTATTAGTAGCTAGTTTCATAATGGAAAAAAATAAAAAAAGTATTCATATGATGCATGCTATAAATCGAAATTAACAGCATATGCAGAAGAACATGGAAACAGAGCAGCTGAGTGGCATTTTGACCCTCCACCAACAGATAAAACCATTTGCAAATGGCGAGCTGGTAAAGAAGAACTGAAAAAATGAGGAAGACTAAATGTGCAAATAAAGATCTGAATGCAAAATGGCCAAAACTAGAATACGTCATATTGAAATGGACTTGAGGACGCCATCAAAATGGCATTGGAATTAATAAAAAAATGATTTAAATACATGCTCATAAGCTAGTGCCACAGTGGAACTTAAATGACTTCAAGGGTGGAGCTGGTTGGTGCTACAGGTTTATGAACAACATGGACTTAGTATGCAAACCAAAACCAAAATATCTTGGAAAATACCACAAGAGTATGAATTGGAAATGTTATCTCTCCATCACTTTATTATTCAACTTCAAAAGAAAACCAGTGTGAAACTAAGTCAAATAGCAAATATGGATGAAACTCCTCTGAATATCTGATGTGCCAGGTAACAGAACTGTTGCCATGAAAGGTGTTAAAACTGTAACTATAAAAACCGTTGGACACCAAAAAATGCACCACAGTGTTGTCCTTTCATGTTGTGGTGGCCCAATGATCATTTCCAAGTGCAAAACAATACCAAAACCTTCTGAAATACTGCCAGGTGTTGTTGTTCATGTACGAGGGCCGTTCAGAAAGTAACCTCCGGTTGATTTAAAAAAATACACCAAGTTAAATAAAAATATTTTAATATATACATCTTACAACTACATCTTTGCACTATTTTTCTACATAGTCTCCATAGCGATTGAGGCACTTATCATATCTCTTCACAAGCTTTGAAATTCCTTCTGCATAAAAATCACCCGCTTGTGCCTGGAGCCAGCCTGTGACCGCATCTTTGAGCTCTTCGTCGTCATCAAACCGCTGGTACGACCATTAATCAAGACGTGTACTGTGAAACAATAAAAAAGTTACGACGGGCTATACAGAACAAACGCCGTGGTATGCTGACTTCCTGTATCGTTTTTTTGCACGATAACGCCCGTCCTCACTCTGCTCGCAGAACAACGGCCCTTCTTGAGTCCTTCAAGTGGGACGTTATCAACCATCCACCTTACAGCCCAGACCTGGCGCCAAGTGATTATCACCTCTTCATGCATTTGAAGAAATGGCTCGGGTCACAGCGGTTTGATGACGACGAAGAGTTCAAAGATGCGGTCACAGGCTGGCTCCAGGCACAAGCGGGTGATTTTTATGCAGAAGGAATTTCAAAGCTTGTGAAGAGATACGATAAGTGCCTCAATCGCTATGGAGACTATGTAGAAAAATAGTGCAAAGATGTAGTTGTAAGATGTATATATTAAAATATTTTTATTTAACTTGGTGTATTTTTTTAAATCAACCGGAGGTTACTTTCTGAACGGCCCTCGTACATGACAAGGGTTGGGTGGACGATGCTGGTATTGAAATGTCGTGTGACTAGGACCTCCTGTTGAGCAGACTGTTCACTGGGTGCAAATCTTTCGATTTGACGCCACTTTGGCGACTTGTGCATCAATGGGGATCAAATGAGGATGATTAGGACAACACAACACCCAGTCCCTGAGTGGAGAAAATCTCCAACCCAGCTGGGAATCAAACCTGGGCCCTTAGGATTGACATTCTGTTGCGCTGACCACGCATCTACCGGGGGCGGACGATGCTGGTATGAAATTCTGGATTAACAGAGCTTGGGAGAGAAGGATAGATGCTTTATTGAAAGAGAAATTGAGACACAGAAATAAAGAGCTCACTGTTATTCTGGTAGAACATACTTCACCATTGCAACCTCTTTATGTCTCGATAAATAAACCATTTAAAGTGTGTATTAGAGAGCAACGGAACATATGGATGATGGATGAAACCCAACATGAGTTCATGCTGAAGGGAGCTTTAAAATTACATACAATCAAACAAGTGTGCCAGTGGATAAAACAGTCATGGTCTAGACTGAGAGAAGACATTATTGTTAATATTTCAAGAAGTGAGGCATAAGTAATACTGTCGATGGCAGTGAAGACCACCTTATACATGAAGAAGACAACGATGATGAATAAGGAGAAGAAGAAAATGAAGGAGAAAGTTTGGATGATGATTTTGAGGGATTTTAAAGCTCAGTTCAATTTTATAAACTAAGAATTTTTTCTTCTTCTGGCTTTGCAATCTAATAATAGAAATGGTAAAAATGTCATTTATTAAAAATTGCTTAAAATTAAAGTGTGTCTTAGATTCTGTAGTATCTTATACTCCATAAAATATGGTGAACAGATTGTTTCTTCCATATATATTCTTTCTCGTTATATATAATTTTAAACAAAAGTTGTATACACAGACAACATGCTGTTTTTCTTTCTTCCTTGCAGTCGGCTGTCACAGAAAACAGGAAAGTTGTATTTATCACTTGTTGGCTTATGATTATAATGCAATTGTGGAATTTTAATTTGCAATAACAATAAACAAGGCTCAAGGTCTGAGACAGGGGAGAAGGAGGAGATGTCAGAGAAGGGGAGAAGGAGTAGATGGAGAAAGGGAGGTTTTGGGCAGAGGGAGGGGACAAGACAAAGAGAGGGAGAGGAGGAGATGGACAGAGAGATGGGGAGGAGGACATGTATCCAATTCCCACACATATTTAGCAACTGTGAAATATTGCCAGGTTCTCTAGTGAGTAATTAAATTAAGTCACCAGATATTACTGCAATTTTCATAGAATAATGCTTTCTCTTCGATAATTATGTTCTAAGTGATAATTATCAGAGTGCAACTAATATTAAGCAGATGTACCAAACAAATATATATTCTCTTCTGTCTTAAAATATGGAATGCATTCATTCAGCAAAAGTGAGCAATACTGAGTAAACTAAGTAAATGATCATCCTGCAGAGTCTGTGGAATTATTAAATATCCCCATACATTAAATTCTTAATGGTCCTCATCACAATAATCTACTTGATATCAACTAATGCCTTTTGTTCAGTGCTGTTGTTACAGATTTTGTTGAAACTGTGTAAAAAGCATTGCAAGAATCTATGACTTGCAGAGAGAGTGGTAATTCATACATGTTGCTCCATTCTGTAAATATGATCAATTTGCAGATATTCTAGTGTGCTATATCCCCTTCTAAGGCCAGCACATTGCACGCCTGATTAAAATCTAATGATTCTTCTCTGTTGTCGGAGATAATTTTAGACTGACTTTTTATTTTAAAACACCAAACAATTGAAAATCCAGGATGGAATGTAACAATATTACGAAAAGGATAGTTACTACTCACCATATAGCAGAGATGCTGAGTCGCATATAGGCACAAAAAAAGACTGTCACAAAATGAGCTTTTGGCCAACAATGCCTTTGTCAAAAATTGGAAAACTCACACTCTAGTCTTAATGAAACGACTTAGTTCAGCTACATTTGCAGTATGCCTGATAGCAGAAAAATTTGATTTAAAAATGAAGAAGTTAATTTATTCAGACTATTTCCATTCACTAATGAGGTATTAATTTAAGTGTCAGGAAGTCGTTTCTGAAAGTATTTGTATGGAGCGTAGTCATGTATGGAAGTGAAACATGGACGATAACTAGTTTGGACAAGAAGAGAATAGAAGCTTTCGAAATGTGGTGCTACAGAAGAATGCTGAAGATTAGATGGGTAGATCATATAACTAATGAGGAGGTATTGAATAGAATTGGTGAGAAGAGAAGTTTGTGGCACAACTTAACTAGAAGAAGGGATAGGTTGGTTGGACATGTTCTGAGGCATTAAGGGATCACCAATTTAGTATTGGCAGGCAGCGTGGAGGGTAAAAATCGTAGAGGGAGACCAAGAGATGAATACACTAAACAGATTCAGAAAGATGTAGGTTGCAGTAAGTACTGGGAGATGAAGAAGCTTGCACAGGATAGAGTAGCATGGAGAGCTGCATCAAACCAGTCTCAGGACTGAAGACCACAACAACAACAACAACAATGAGTTATGGAATCATCTTTTGGGGAAACTCCTCTCACAAAGAGAACATTTTCAAAATTGAGAAATGAGTCATTAGGATTATATCTGGTGTCAGTCCTAGAGCTTCATGCAGAGACCTCTTTAAGAAATTTGGTATTCTAACTACTACTTCTTGGTACATATACTCATTGATGCCCTTTGTCATTTCCAACATGTGTCTTTCTACACAACATAGTGCAAAGCATGATTATAATATCAGAACCAAAAATAATCTGTATAAGGACTATAAAAGCTTAACATTAGTACAAAAAGGAGTCAAATCCATGGGTACTCATATATTCAATAACTAACCAGAGCATATCAAAGGTGTTGTAAGTGATAAAGATTGGTTTCAGAGTGAATTAAAGAACTTCCTGTTGGCCAACACCTTCTACTCCATCGATGAATATCTTCACAAGGATTAAGCTCATAACTCTGTCTGCATTAGAATTGTACAATATCCATGTATCTCACTATTAAAAAAATAAAAATAAAGACTTTCACTCTTACCACATACCCGACGCTCCTCTCCAAGGGATCCATGGAAAATGATAAATGTAATGTAATGTAAAAGACAAAACACACACACACACAAACACAATTCACACAAACCTGACCACATTCTGTGGGAGCCAGTCTGGCTTCAGCTGCAAGAGACAGTGGTCATGTGTGTGTGAATTGCTTTTGTGGGTGTATGTGTGTGTGTTTTGTATATCTTTGATAAAGGCCTTGTTGACCGAAAGCTCATTTTGTGATAGCCTTCTTGTTGCACCTATCTGCAACTCAGCATTTCTGCTATATGGTGAGTTGCAAATATCCTTTTCATAATGTAGTTATTTTAAAAATCTGTTATTTTCTGGACCCTTTTCCATTCTTCAAACATTTAATAGTTTTGCATAGTTTATCTAGCATTAGTTCTGAAATGTAATTATTTTTATTAGTGGCCTCCTGTATTTCTGATTCATCTCTTGAACTATACAAACATTTAAAGAAATCTTGGAAAGCTTGTAATACAATTTTTCTCTATGTTGTCAATTACTGTCCCACCTGCCATCTTAACTGATGAAATGTGGCATTTACTCAACAAATTACTATTTTATATTTTCATACTTTTATTATTTTCAGTTGTTTTTTAACAAAATTTTCATTGTATCTTCTGAACAGTTTTGTTTAATTCAGCACATTCTAGCATTTTTGTGTTAGTGTTTGCTTGAAATTCTCACCTTTTCATAAATAGCTGTCACATTTCATGTGAGATTTTTGTTTTCTTTGCTCTCTTTGTACCTGCAATGTCTTCCGCAGTTTTAGTAAATACACTTTTCCTCTGCCCTTCCTCTCCACCCAGTCCAATCCTCCATGTCATTGTGCAGTGCATGCAACCCCCTGCCTGTAGTCAGAACAAGCTCACCAGAGGAATATCACTAATCCATGTGCCAGCTGCCTCTCGCTCCCAACTGCCAGCCACCTTTGGCCAACCCTCCCTCTAGGACCCAGCCTTCTCCTCCCCCCCCCCCCCCCCCACTCCACACAACACAATGCCTTAAGCAAGCGGAGCTACAGTGGTTTCACAATGTAGTCAGCTAAGCTACCAATGTTCTCTGTCTTGTTTATGTGTCAATCAAGGACTCATTGCTTCAGCTGTTCAGTGAGTTGTTGCCTTTACTGCTTAAATCATTAGATTTTGCACAGTCACCCTTAATTCTATAGGCAGTGAAAGGGAATATAAGGTGCAGTCTCAAATAAGTATTAAATGAAAACTTTTGTTATTGCTTCAGCTGAATATATTTTCTGTTTGTGTATCTTGAATAGCTGACTGGGTGATGGCACCTCTGGAATGAAGCACATATTCTTATAAAAAATGCTATACATGTTGAAGTAACATTATAATAAGACACTAATTATTTTTCATGTGGCTTTACAATAAACCTCTGCCTATAATGTTTTAACATTTTAAATTGTACGTTGTTATGCACAGCACTCAACAAAGGAAAGGCTGTTCAATTTAAAGATAAATATAAATCCATGTACCAAGCCTTTCCAAAAATCTGCATTTGTTGTTCACTATCACAGCTTTGTGAGTGAAGGATGTGGTACACCTCCATACTTCTCTGTTATGTTTCTAACCATCGAACGAACTTTGTCATAATGTGGTAGTGTGTCACAATGAACTCGCTCTAACCAAGCTGAGAGTTTTGGAAATCCATCACAGGGATTGTAGCCTGCCATTCCTGGAAACATAATTATTAAAAAGCTAATACAACCTCTCCACACTGAATTAGAAAAGGTAATCTTAAGCCTGCTATTAAGCTTACACAGTGGTGAGTCACATCCCAAGTAACACGCAACGAATGAATTAATGGTAAAAGGCAGTTCAAACTTTCCCATTTAGTTGTTTAACCTATTTCTTCCCAGTGGTGCAACACAAAGTTTTCAGTTATGAACTATAAGAACATTGCCAGAGAACTTGTGACTGACTTAACACATGCATGATGAGTTTTGTATGAGTTCATTTTGACTGCATTTTGTGAAGTTAAACTTTGTATTGCATGTCATATGCAACACTAGGAAGAAATGTGTTAAAAAGTCTATACACCTTTCTCTCTTTATCTCTTCCTTTCTTTTTCCAAATGAAGCACTTATTTGTAAGCTCTCATTTTACACACTAATGGACAAAAGTCTTTGTATCTATTTTATTTCCTCGAAGTTGTATTCCTCATAATTTCTTTTGGGATTTTAAGAAACACTTGTTTGTTAAGAAGAGAAATGGAAACAAAGGAGTAAAAATATTTGCAGTCTGTGATAGAAAAACCTTTTATATTTGCTGTATGGTTCACAGATTTTTTTTCAGCAAGAGCAGGAAGAGGATGAAGCAAGTTTCTTAATGGTGTTTCACAATGATGTAATACTCACTAGTTTGTTCAATCTCACATGCCCCAAGGAGATCAGCAATACTAATTTCGTCTCCAGCCAGATATGGTTTGTTGTTCAACCAGATATTTTCCACTTCATTCAATGTTGCTGCCATTATTTGTCCTCATCTAGCAACTGTTTTAAGATTAGGCTGTTTTCCTTTCATTGCTGGAAACAGAAACTGTTGAAAAAACAGGCATAATTTGCTGATCAATAAGACATGCTAAAAGAGTTAGTGTATTTCAGCCACGATATGCTAATTTTTAAATGTGTTGCTGACAACTAAAAGAGGGCCATGAATGTCTCAAAATATAAAAAAAACATTTCTGTTTATATAAATTTTCTAATACATTTCTTGTCATGATTTACGAATGAGTTTTTTCACCATAAATTGGCCTATAATGCGATAACAGGCAAGTATATCACCTGACATAATGTACTGATATTGCCATATCCAAAATGTGTCCTCTGTAATAAATATAACCTCTTTTAACTACATTCAGGAGACACAACAAAGAAGGTGATTTATTTAATTCACATTAGTGTCAATTTCTTTTTTGCTGCATGTTCACTGACAGTGACACTGTGGTCTAACACAGAGTTATTTCATTACACACTTTAATCACAACAGGGTGATTCTTATTGCTCAGTGTGGGCTACGATTCTCTGCCAAGGAAGGATGTTGTGCAGCTGAAGAATAACTGATGATGGTTACAACACCTTCTGTATTGGGGATTTTTTTTAACAGCCATTAGTGGGCAGTTCAGTGAATACTGCCCACCACCACTCCTGTGATCACTGTTGCTTTGCCATGGTCATGGTGACAGTGTGGTGTCACCTGTTGCTGTGAGGACATCAGGATGCATCCCACTCCAGGGTTCAGAACATAGTTTTGGTACTCTGGCAAGGCCAGTGATGGCTAGATACTCTTGTTGTTCTCTTGGGATAGCAGCCAAGTGCAAGGCTGCCACTGGTGCCCAGATGCTTAGGCGTCAAGCAGGAGCTCGTGTCCTGGCAGAGGCAAGAGTGTCTGCATCATCGGTGCAGCATGGAGTAGCACAGGCACAATGTTGCATTGCTGCCCGTGTGTTCGACAATGATGAGCCGGTTCATGCATGCTTAAGTAGGGCCTCTTGCAGCTCCATACTGATATTACTGTAACTTCAGAGTCGATGGGTTGCACAGAAAGTTCTGGGATCGGACCAATGACGTAGTTGTTATAATCAGGCTGTAATACCTCCCTGAGGGTTGCACAGCGTCAGCACATGTACTCTGTTGACAAAGAGGCAGATGCAAAGCTACTGACTATGTAGCCTGCTGGCCAACACTGACTAATTTTGTTGGTGGCTGGCTTCCGCCCTGTAACTGCACTGCTGATTCTAAATCATGTTTATAGCTTTACCCCCTTAAAGTATTGTCCTTGTGTGTCTGGGTTATACTACTAAATCTCATGGAAAATATGCCAAGAAATTAATGAGTGCACAAAAGATCAGCAACTTCACAGATCCAGTAGTACATTACTGTAGGGATAACATGAAGAGAGGGGGAGTAGTTCTTACAAATGGAATAAAGTTCCAGATCATAGACGTGAATGAGTAATACATCGTATAGCACTTTGAATACTGTACTTCAGTAACAGACAGGAGTTCTTACAGTGTACAAAGCCTCAGAAGCAAATGTTTTAGATGCCATTCCTTAGTAGCCCCAGTTACATATATGTAACGTAAGTTTTATATGGGTTTTACTGGACTTTAGTCAATGCTAGTTCACCAATGCCTATTGTTTACACATTTGTACAAGCCTTGCAGTGCATTCTGTCAGGAATAATTGGAACTACTGTAGAAATATTATCTTTGACCATCTTTGTAATTTCTTACGTGCTCCAGAGCAGAAGTTGGTCACAATCATGTCATGGAAGGTATGTGGGATCCTCTGTTTGTGTAGATAATATGTTTTAATTAGTATATATTAAATATTGTCTATTTAAATAAGTACTAGTGGACCAATTATTTGTATCCTTTTGGCTCTGCATTTTGAAATACCATAGGATTGTTGAAATTAACTCATGTTATGTATGTGTAACAGCATGTGGGCATTTAGGGTTGTGTTTATGAATGTTCGTATTGTGATGTTTAGGCATTTTCTTTTACTTCCAGTTAATTATTGATGACATTCTTGAGAGTCTAAATAATCCTGATGAAAGTGATTTTTTTTTTAACTTGATGACGAGGATGATGATAAAATTCCAACTAATGGTAGCACGTAACATGACAGTGAAGAAACTTCAACTCCAAAGGTGTTGCAAGAGTTGTCTGTTTTTGATTCAGTAAATCCTGAGGATGTTCCAGAAGATACAGAGTTGTTGTGTATCGATGGTGACCTTACTCCAGAAATTCATCCATTTGTGCAGCTTCCAGAAGACAAACCTGAAGAAGTGCTTACCCCTTTGCAGTACTTCAATCTCTTGTGACACGTGAAATGCTGGAACTCTGTGTTCAACAAACTAATATTTATAGTATTCAGAAATTTGGTACAACTATTGACATTGCCCTAGCTGAGCTGGAGCAGCTTTTAGATATTTATTTGTGAATGGGCTTGGCTCAGATGCCTAGTGTGCAATGTTATTGGGAAAAATGTGGTGTATAATCTGGTTTCTGCTTGAAGCCGCTTTCAGAAACTTATTGTTACTAGACTAACACAGAGAGAAGATAAGTTATGGAAAATTTGACCTTGGCTTACTTTGTTCCCACAAGCTTGCCTGAGAAAACTGCCAGAGCAGGATCAGTGTGTTGACAAAATAATGATTCTTTTCAGAGGATTCAGTAGTCTTCAACAATATATACAACACAAGACAACAAGGTGGGGATTCAAAATGTGGGCTAGAGCTTGTTCCTCAGGATATTTGTGTGATTTTGACGTTTACCAAGGTGTGGCTTCTAAGGCAACAAAGTATGTGCCTGTAAAAGATCTTGGTTATAAAGTTGTGATGAAGCTAACTGCAGCATTGGAAGACAATTGCTTTTTTATGGTTTATCCAGACAATTTCTTCAAATTGTATCATGTTGCTGAGAGTCTCCTGAAGAGGGGTATTTATTATACAGGCGCCATAAGAGCTGGAAGATTCAAGCAATGTACTCTTCCTGAAGAAAAGCAGATGAAAGTGCAAGGATGCGGTACTATAGCTTCATAAGTTGACACAACGGGCAATTGGTAACCTATGCAGACGATACCTCACTGTTTTTTCTTGGTAAACAAAATGATGAGTTAACGTTGGTAGCAACTGAGGGACTACATCAAATAACTACTTATTTCCAAGATCAAGGTTTGAAAGTTAATATCAGTAAATCTCAGTTATTGCCATTTAAACTTACAAACTCACACCAAACCTCTATCAGTAACATAGGTGGAATTGAAGTAGTGGACACAAAAGGTTGCAAATTTCTAGGTATTCACCTAGATGAAAATCTAAGATGGGTAAACCATATCAAATTTTTATGCAATAAAATCAGCAGATCATTACATCTAATCAGCCAGTTGTCAAAAGTAATTCCACATCAGACATTAAAAACAATTTATTATGGAACCGTTTTTGCACAGATTAATTACGGGATAGAGATATGGGGTTGTGCTGCCGACATACATATGAACAGAATATTAACCCTACAGGAAAGAGCAATCAGAATTATCCATGGATTAGGGTATAGAGATTCATGCAGGGAAATCTTTGTTCATCATAAATACCTCACAGTCTACTCACTGTATCTTTACAAATTAATTATATTTTTTGTGACACATCAAAACAAAGCAACAAAGTGCTCTGATATGCATGCCTATAATACAAGAAATATAGACTGCTACTACAGACAAAGAACAAAATTGAAAACAACAGACAATAGTCCATGCATTAGTGGTCAAATATGGTACAACAGATTACTGAGCTCTATAAGGAGCCGCAAAGGGAACTTATTCAAAGTGAAACTGAAATACTTCTTGATTGACAAGTGTTTATATTCTTTAAGTGAATATATATATATATATATATATATATATATATATATATATATATATATATATATATATATCATTCCACGTAGGAAAAATATATCTAAAAACAAAGATGATGTGACTTACCAAATGAAAGTGCTGGCAGGTCGACAGACACACAAACGAACACAAACATACACACAAAATTCAAGCTTTCGCAACAAACTGTTGCCTCATCAGGAAAGAGGGAAGGAGAGGGCTTACCTTAGGGGGAAAAAAGGACGGGTATACACTCGCACACACACACATATCCATCCACACATATACAGACACAAGCAGACACACACACGTGTATATATATATATATATATATATATATATATATATATATATATATATATATATATATATATATATATATATATATATATATATATATAAAAAGAAAGATGATGAGACTTACCAAACAAAAGCGCTGGCAGGTCGATAGACACACAAACAAACACAAATATACACACAAAATTCAAGCTTTCGCAACAAACTGTTGCCTCATCAGGAAAGAGGGAAGGAGAGGGAAAGACGAAAGGATGTGGGTTTTAAGGGAGAGGGTAAGGAGTCATTCCAATCCCGGGAGCGGAAAGACTTACCTTAGGGGGAAAAAAGGACAGGTATACACTCGCACACACACACATATCCATCCACACATACAGACACAAGCAGACATATTTAAATATGTCTGCTTGTGTCTGTATGTGTGGATGGATATGTGTGTGTGTGCGAGTGTATACCTGTCCTTTTTTCCCCCTAAGGTAAGTCTTTCCGCTCCCGGGATTGGAATGACTCCTTACCCTCTCCCTTAAAACCCACATCCTTTCGTCTTTCCCTCTCCTTCCCTCTTTCCTGATGAGGCAACAGTTTGTTGCGAAAGCTTGAATTTTGTGTGTATATTTGTGTTTGTTTGTGTGTCTATCGACCTGCCAGCGCTTTTGTTTGGTAAGTCTCATCATCTTTCTTTTTAGATATATTTTTTCCACGTGGAATGTTTCCCTCTGTTATATATATATATATATATATATATATATATATATATATATATATATATATATATATATATATATATATATATATAGTTATAATAGAGGGAAACATTCCACGTAGGAAAAATATATCTAAAAACAAAGATGATGTGACTTACCAAATGAAAGTGCTGGCAGGTCGACAAACACACAAACGAACACAAACATACACACAAAATTCAAGCTTTCGCAACAAACTGTTGCCTCATCAGGAAAGAGGGAAGGAGAGGGAAAGACGAAAGGATGTGGGTTTTAAGGGAGAGGGTAAGGAGTCATTCCAATCCCGGGAGCGGAAAGACTTACCTTAGGGGGAAAAAAGGACAGGTATACACTCGCACACACACACATGTCCATCCACACATATACAGACACAAGCAGACATATTTAAAACTTTAAATATGTCTGCTTGTGTCTGTATATGTGTGGATGGACATGTGTGTGTGTGCGAGTGTATTTAAAACTTTAAATATGTCTGCTTGTGTCTGTATATGTGTGGATGGACATGTGTGTGTGTGCGAGTGTATACCTGTCCTTTTTTCCCCCTAAGGTAAGTCTTTCCGCTCCCGGGATTGGAATGACTCCTTACCCTCTCCCTTAAAACCCACATCCTTTCGTCTTTCCCTCTCCTTCCCTCTTTCCTGATGGCAACAGTTTGTTGCGAAAGCTTGAATTTTGTGTGTATGTTTGTGTTCGTTTGTGTGTCTGTCGACCTGCCAGCACTTTCATTTGGTAAGTCACATCATCTCTCTCTCTCTCTCTCTCTCTCTCTCTCTCTCTCTATATATATATATATATATATATATATATATATATATATATATATATATATATGTAAAATCTGAATATTTGTAATAGGTATGATGTAACACCCAACATTGTGCCTTATTAGGTACAATGGTACATTTGTATGATGTATATGTAATCACATATGTATATATGACTGTACTAAACTTGTAAAAAAATGCTATGACGTTTGCAAAAGACACCAGTTGGTGTCTCCATGCAAAAAAAAAAAAAAAAAAAAAATACAATAAATAAAAAAAAAAAAATAAAGTTCATTGTTGCGAAATGGTATGATAACAAATGCGTTACATTCTTATCTTTGCTAACAGGTGTAGAGCCAAAGGACATGGGAAAAAGATGGGATAGGACTAATAAAGAACATATTCTTGTCTCAAGACCAAACATTGTTCTAATGTACAATTGTAATATGGGAGGAGTAGATCTTTATGATATGTTGACATCGCTATACAAATATCCCATAAAATCCAGAAGATGGTATTTGTATACCTCGTGGCACACAGTAACAATAGCTATTGTCAATAGCTGGCAGAAATACAGAGAAGACTGCAAGGTCCTGCCTGAAAAACATGTTTCTCTCAGACTGTTTCAAGCTAATGTTGCAAGTGCATTGATATCTGCTGGACAATTAAAATTCAAGCACTGAAGATATCTCCAAAAAATTCAAGAAACCAGCTACTACAGTAACTCCAGTGCTAGAATGCCAGAAGGGCGAAATTGACCACTTTTCTCAGTGGAATAACACAAGAGGAAGGTGCAAAATTTGCAGGAAACAGAACACTTTTGTTCAATGCCAAAATTCAAAGTTTTTCTGTGCTTGAACAAAGACAGAAACTGCTTCAGAAGATTCCACTACTAAAAGAAATGTATGTAAATACATTTCTTGTTACATTATTATATGAGTTTTTGTAATAATCTGATTCAGAATGCAAAACTATGATTATACATTTACCTTACCTATCCCGATACCATTACCATGAATCTCAATGTTACATATGTGTAATGCATTGTAGAAAAGGACTCAAAAATGAAAAAAGCTAAAATTTGGACATTTGTCACACTACAAACAGCATGCAAAATTCTTCACTGTCCTCAAAAAAGCAAAAACTTTGTATTAGTACAAAAAATTTAAAATTCTTAAAATAAAACAAAGGCCATTTGGTGCACTATTAGGCATGAAATGAACAACGTATGTAATGCAGGTGGTACTAAATTCCCAGATGACAGTAACAGTGAGACATATGATGTTAAAGTCAAGTTGGTGGGCACTAAATTCAAATAATTCTGCCTAACTGTAACTGAAAGCAGGTAACTAAAAATTACTTACATAGGCATCACTTACTCCACCACAAGATATCAGACAGTTGACAAGTAAAGTTGTATTTCATGAAAGATGAAGTATGCAGCAGTGAGCCCAATTTGTAAAAATTGAGAAAACAGATGACCTCTAACTATATACCAATCTCCCTCCTTCCCATGTTACGAAAAATATTTCAGAAGGTAGCTTACAGGAGATGGTTTCACCTTTAACAGCTGAGTCTGGCTTCCATAAGAGCTTCTCTACTAAGAAAGCAACGTATTCAGCTTTGGTAGAGATAAAAAAGAAAAATTGCCCTGTTGGTGTTTTCTGTGATCTTGTCTAGTTCTTTCACACTGAACATCATAAAATTCTACTATAGAAACTTGGAAAATGGTCCATGGATGGAATCATTACAATAGAAAAAGAGCCGTGTCAAATCATAGAACACGAATGATACTAAATTCAGTGTGAGAAACATAAAAAATGGTGTCCCACAACATTCAGGTGCTAAGTCCACTCCCATTCTTGTTTTATTTAAATGACTAGGACATTGTAGGAGTCTTCAAAAACTGTGTTGCTTGATGATACAGTATCTGTGCCAGACACAGCTGAGAGAAATGGCTCAGTCTTACAATTGGTTGACAGCAAATAGCTTAACTCTTAATCATACAATGGCTCATATTTTTCAGTTACATACAAATAAAAATGACATGCATCAGAAGTAAACATCCAACTAGCACACACTGGATGAAACTCCATATATGAAGTTCCAACCCATATGAATGCATGATAAATTGAGCTGATGCCAGCACACAGAACATAAACCAAAAACCTCAATTCTGCCTGCTATGCATATAGAAATCACTCTTACTGAGTTGAGCTGCACAATGGTTGCTTAAGCAGTTTCAGTCAGTACTGTCTTTGTAATATACTGTCATATCATACAATATTTTTTTGGGGTAAACAACCTTTAGCCAAAATAATCTCTTTTGTGAAAAAGAGAGCACTTAGAATCATGAGTGTCATTCACCCAAGATGTTCTTGCAGAAACCAGTTCCATAAGCTCTAAATATTAATGACCACTTCTCAATACTTATTTTCTCTGATGGAATTTGGCTGTAATAATCACTCTCTCTTAACATTTAATAGTGCCTACCATGATCACAATACATGGTCTAAAAATGATTTACATAGGGCTATAAAACATCTATGTCTTGCACAAAAAGGTGTTCACTATTCTGCTAAAAAATTTTAAATTATCTTCTGTCAGATATTAAAGTCCACATTAATGACCCACCTACATTTAAATCTAAATTAAGAAAATATCCATGGCTAAGTCATTTTACTCTCTTGATGAGAATATGAAGATTAACCAATGGTTGTTTTTGTAAACTAGTATTGCAATTTCTATTTATGTTTTGAGACTTTCTATCTCTAATGTGCTAGCCATTATTTGTCTTTCTGATATATGATGGTCAATTTATAAATATATGTACTTTTCTTTTTGTACCTTAAAATATTCTCAATAGTGTACATTATTTTATTGTAGATGATTTCTTGTACCTATGTAATAATGTAAACCTGACTCATTCCACATCCTTGTGATTCATCACAATATAGATCTATGGAATTCAATTAAAAAATAAATAGTATAATCTTCTGGGGTAATGTAGCTAAGGTCAAGATTTATTAATTCTACAGCAGCATGCAGTAAGAATATTGTACAAAGTTCATAGCCGTATTCTTGCAGGGAAAAAAAAAAAATACCTTGAGGTTCTTTCAAGTTGCAGTTACCTGATGGTAATTGTAATTAACAACAAGAGTGGGTTTAGGATGAATTGTGAAATTTGTAACCACAAAACTAATTTCCGTGTGGACTTTATATCGCTATCTATGATTTAGAATGGTGTTTTATATTGTAGCACAAAAGCCTGTATCAAATTGTGGTTAGATATTGGGCAGGACAAGCTAAAAGAATACCTTACTAGCCACTCCTTCCACAATTTATCTGGAAGTTTCAACTTTGGGATGTAAATTCCACTATCTGTGATGTTCCTAATAAGTAAGTCTTTACTTTGCCAGGTTATAGATAGCTGATAATGCTCTACCTAAAGTCACTTAAATGTTTTGTTTCACATATCAGGCAACATGGCTGCTGAGTAGTGTAAGTGGAAGAACAGTGAAGTACAGGTTACATAAATAGCCTGCAGTGATTGTCTCCATCTGCTAACGTAAAACTTGACTTATTTCACTTCATGATGAGAGAACATGAAGTGTAAGTGGCTGAATGGTGGGAGTACTTCTTTGCATCTGGCTGTTGGAGCATGTGTAGATATGAAATGGAAGATGTGTTTGCAGGTTAGGTTTCTTTGGTATTGCCTACTTGTGAAAACTGTAGTAATATTTTCAACATACTGGGCAAGGGATTGCTTGTCACAGCAGGTGAGCTTCCCATAGGTGGCTTGACTCTATGCGAGACTTTTTGGTGTGGGATAGATGACAGGCATCAAAATGTGGGTACTGTTGCACATTGGTTGACTTGATATGGACAGAGATTTCTATGGATCCACTGGAGAGAAAGAACTCAACATCCAGGAAGAAGTAGTGCTGTGCTAAAGATGTGAAGAAAATGAAAGAGAAAGTAGTGAGACAGTGATATTAACATCACACTATTGTAGAAAATGTTTCTTGGGGTCAGATTTTGTACTGAGGCAGTCAGATAATTCATAACAATGCACAGATTTTTTTTTCCCAAGCCTTCTCCATTACTGTTTTCACATCATGCATTTCATCTCTGGTGCCTTTATGTAGGGAAAAATGAAATTGATTTCCAGTTTTTTATTTATTTATTTTGATCCAGCATCAACTTATTAAAAAAAAGTTTTTTTTGTTCCAGTCTTCTGTATAAGTCAGAGCCTTACTTACTAGAGTTACATATTATTGCCTGGCATTATTATCTACACAATTTTTTCTAAATTTAGTTGAGAGAACAATGTTACATATATGGACTGTATATAAAAATAATTTGCTATTGCAACACACAGATTAAGGAATTTAGAGTTTGTGACACAGTCGTCAGATCTGGTTTTCAAATGTATACAGTTTGTGACACAGTCTAAGATCTGAAAACAAAGATGATGTGACTTGCCAAACGAAAGTGCTGGCAGGTCGATAGACACACAAACAAACACAAACACACACACAAAATTCAAGCTTTCGCAACAACTGCCCTCACCCACCTAATCCTTCACCTACACATCAACTCAGCCAATGAACACACCCGTCAACTCCTATCCTTAATAAAAGTCCTTAATCTTTCCTCTCCCACATCCACACCGGCTGTTCAGAGCATCCTTCTACAGGCCAACCGTAAATTAGAACAGCATGCCACCCTCCACCTCAAAAAACTATCCAATCTCCTGGTTTCCCACCTCCGGAAAGGCAACTCACTTACCCTTCACAACCTTTCCAGCAAACCTCTACCTCCTCTCATTGCACACCAACCCAGTCTCTCCCATCTACTCAATCTCCCACTTCCAGCTCCACTCCCTCCAAAACCTCAAAATTCCAATCAACACAACCTGGAACCACAACACCCTAATTCAGTAGTTAACCTTTCCTCCAAACCTCTCTCCCAATCCGAAACCTCTGTCCTATCCAAAGGCCTCACCTTCAGCCCCACTTCCAGATTCAACCAAACAGCCCTCGTCAAAGATTTACTGTCCTACACTCGTACTCTCTGCTGGAAATATCACTTTGCCACGAAGAAAAATGATCCTAATCCTACTCCTAATATTCCAACTCCCCAAGACACCATCCAAATTGAACCCTGCCTGGAACAGTTCCGTCCTCCGTCGCAGCGGGACCCACCTCCTCTTCCTCAAAATCACCCTCTCCAAACCTTCCAGGAATTTCTGACTTCCAGCCTTGCATCTCAATCCTTCTTAAAAAACCTTAATCCTACTCCCAACATCACCACTGCTGAAGCCCAGGCTATCCGTGATCTGAGGGCTGACTGATCCATCGTCATTCTTCCGGCGGACAAGGGTTCCACGACCGTGGTACTTGATCGTCGGGAGTATGTGGCTGAGGGACTGCGTCAGCTTTCAGACAACACCACATACAAAGTTTGCCAAGGTAACCCCATTCCCGATGTCCAGGCGGAGCTTCAAGGAATCCTCAGAACCTTAGGTCCCCTGCAAAACCTTTCACCTGACTCCATCAACCTCCTGACCCCACCGACACCCCGCACCACTACCTTCTACCTTCTTCCTAAAATCCACAAACCCAATCATCCCGGCCGCCCCATTGTAGCTGGTTACCAAGCCCCCACAGAACGGATCTCTGCCTACGTAGATCAACACCTTCAACCCATTACATGCAGTCTCCCATCCTTCATCAAAGACACCAACCACTTTCTCGAACGCCTGGAATCTTTACCCAAACTGTTACCCCCGGAAACCATCCTTGTAACCATTTATGCCACTTCCTCAAATCCTGCCCTGAAATGAGATCCATCCTTCATGAAATCCTCCCCACTCCACCAAGATTGTCTTTCCTCCATCCACCTAACCTTAGTAACCTGTTAGTTCATCCCTATGAAATCCCCAAACCACCTTCCCTACCCTCTGGCTCCTATCCTTGTAACTGCCCCCGGTGTAAAACCTGTCCCATGCACCCTCCCACCACCACATACTCCAGTCCTGTAACCCGGAAGGTGTACACGATCAAAGGCAGAGCCACATGTGAAAGCACCCACGTGATTTACCAACTGATCTGCCTACACTGTGATGCATTCTATGTGGGAATGACCAGCAACAAACTGTCCATTCGCATGAATGGACACAGGCAGACAGTGTTTGTTGGTAATGAGGATCACCCTGTGGCTAAACATGCCTTGGTGCATGGCCAGCACATCTTGGCAGAGTGTTACACCGTCTGGGTTATCTGGATACTTCCCACCAACACCAACCCATCCAAACTCCGGAGATGGGAACTTGCTCTTCAATATATCCTCTCTTCCCGTTACCCACCAGGCCTCAATCTCCGCTAATTTCAAGTTGCCGCCACTCATACCTCACCTGTCATTCAACATCATCTTTGCCTCTTCACTTCCGCCTCGACTGACATCTCTGCCCAAACTCTTTGACTTTAAATATGTCTGCTTGTGTCTGTATATGTGTGGATGGATATGTGTGTGTGTGCGAGTGTATACCTGTCCTTTTTTACCCCTAAGGTAAGTCTTTCCGCTCCCGGGATTGGAATGACTCCTTACCCTCTCCCTTAAAACCCACATCCTTTCGTCTTTCCCTCTCCTTCCCCTCTTTCCTGATGAGGCAACAGTTTGTTGCGAAAGCTTGAATTTTGTGTGTGTGTTTGTGTTTGTTTGTGTGTCTATCGACCTGCCAGCACATTCGTTCGGTAAGTCACATCATCTTTGTTTCTAGATATATTTTTCCCACGTGGAATGTTTCCCTCTATGATATTGATATCAGTCTAAGATCTGAGGTTCATATATTTTTAGGTAGATGGTCTTCCATCATATGAGTGTACTAAATCTAGAAACTTATCTATTGAGTACACAGGATTGTTTAGGAACAATAATTTTAATTTCTTTTTTAGTTCTGTAATCAGCAATTTGGAGCTATTAGGGTGGAAACAATTCAATAGTTTTATGCCTGCATATTAAGGGCTTTCCTCATAAAGTGTTGTTCTATGAGAGATGTTGTGCTGTCTCTCTCTACCTCTAGTGCTGTGATCATATATTTCTTTATTAAGTGTTTTGTTACTGTTTACTGCCATAATGATTATCTTAAGTACATACAGGTTGTGAACAGTTAGTATTTTAAATTCTTTAAACATATTTCTGCAGGACTCCCTGGCACATTTCTTTCCAATAATTCTTTTGTAGGGTAAGTACACTTTTCATATATAACAGAGGGAAACCTTCCACATGGGAAAAATATATCTAAAAACAAAGATGATGTGACTTACCAAACGAAAGCGCTGGCATGTCGATAGACACACAAACAAACACAAACATACACACAAAATTCAAGCTTTCGCAACCAATGGTTGCTTCGTCAGGAAAGAGGGAAGGAGAGGGAAAGACGAAAGGATGTGGGTTTTAAGGGAGAGGGTAAGGAGTCATTCCAATTCCGGGAGCAGAAAGACTTACCTTAGGGGGAAAAAAGGACAGGTATACACTCGCGCACACACACACATATCCATCCACACATACACAGACACAAGCAGACATTTGTAAAGGCAAAGAGTTTGGGCAGAGATGTCAGTCGAGGCGGAAGTACAGAGGCAAAGATGTTGTTGAATGACAGGTGAGGTATGACCGGCGGCAACTTGAAATTAGCGGAGGCTGAGGCCTGGTGGGTAACGAGAAGAGAGGATATACTGAAGGGCAAGTTCCCATCTCCGGAGTTCTGACAGGTTGGTGTTAAGGGGAGTATCTAGATAACCCTGACGGTGTAACACTGTGCCAAGATGTGCTGGCCGTGCACCAAGGCATGTTTTGCCACAGGGTGATCCTCATTACCAACAAACACTGTCTGCCTGTGTCCATTCATGCGAATGGACAGTTTGTTGCTGGTCATTCCCACATAGAAAGCTTCACAGTGTAGGCAGGTCAGTTGGTAAATCATGTGGGTGCTTTCACACGTGGCTCTGCCTTTGATCGTGTACACCTTCCAGGTTACAGGACTGGAGTATGTGGTGGTGGGAGGGTGCACGGGACAGGTTTCACACCGGGGGCGGTTACAAGGGTAGGAGCCAGAGGGTAGGGAAGGTGGTTTGGGGATTTCATAGGGATGAACTAAGAGGTTACGAAGGTTAGGTGGACGGCAGAAAGACACTCTTGGTGCAGTGGGGAGGATTTCATGAAGGATGGATCTCATTTCGGGGCAGGATTTGAGGAAGTCGTATCCCTGCTGGAGAGCCACATTCAGAGTCTGATCCAGTCCCGGAAAGTATCCTGTCACAAGTGGGGCACTTTTGGGGTTCTTCTGTGAGAGGTTCTGGGTTTGATGGGATGAGGAAGTGGCTCTGGTAATTTGCTTCTGTACCAGGTTGGGAGTGTAGTTGCGGGATGCGAAAGCTGTTTTCAGGTTCTTGGTGTAAGGGTTCAGGGATTCCGGACTGGAGCAGATTCGTTTGCCAAAAAAGACCTAGGCTGTAGGAAAGGGACCGTTTGATGTGGAATGTGTGGCAGCTGTCATAATGGAGGTACTGTTGCTTGTTGGTGGGTTTGATGTGGATGGACGTGTGAAGCTGGCCATTGGACAGGTGGAGGTCAACATCAAGGAAAGTGGCATGGGATTTGGAGTAGGACCAGGTGAATCTGATGGAACCAAAGGAGTTGAGGTTGGAGAGGAAATTCTGGAGTTCTTCTTCACTGTGAGTCCAGATCATGAAGATGTCATCAATAAATCTGTACCAAACTTTGGGTTGGCAGGCCTTGGTAACCAAGAAGGCTTCCTCTAAGTGACCCATAAATAGGTTGGCGTACGAGGGGGCCATCCTGGTACCCATGGCTGTTGTCTTTAATTGTTGGTATGTCTGGCCTTCGAAAGTGATGAAGTTGTGAGTCAGGATGAAGCTGGCTAAGGTAATGAGGAAAGAGGTTTTAGGTAGGGTGGCAGGTGATCGGCGTGAAAGGAAGTGCTCCATTGCAGCGAGGCCCTGGATGTGCGGAATATTTGTGTATAAGGAAGTGGCATCAAAGGTTACAAGGATGGTTTCCGGGGGTAACAGGCTGGGATTTGGAGTAGAACCAGGTGAATCTGATGGAACCAAAGGAGTTGAGGTTGGAGAGGAAATTCTGGACTTCTTCTTCACTGTGAGTGCAGATCATGAAGATGTCATCAATAAATTTGTACCAAACTTTGGTACAACCATTTCAGCTAGTTCTAATAACTTTCGCTTTATTTCCATTTCCAGTTTTCCCATATCACTGATCATTTTTAGCCGCTTCCCACAGGTTTTAACGTCATTATTTCTTTGTCAGACAATTGTTAGCCTCATTTTCATAATCTGCCACCACAAAACCACTCCTTAAATACATTTACACCCAGCTTTTTCGAAATTTTCCCAAATTTCTCCACCCTTTAACATGTTTAGGCGGCAACACAACCACCTAGCCTTTGTGCACATCATTGTTTACCAACTCAAGTTCGCCACAGGATCAACATAGCTCATCTTTAACCAACACTTTTTCGACTTTTTTCACACCAGATCTCCAGTTGCTTTCTAGTTCACCGTTATATATTTTTATTTTCATTTTCATTTCAGCCTCATGTTAAACTTTCCACCTTCTAATACCATGTCACCCTCACAACATCCCCATAATGACCCCATTAAGTTTTATTTACATTCCCTCTGCAAACATGCCTTCGCCCTAGCCAGATTACACTCCCATATTTTATTTACTCAGGCTTGTCTGACATTTGGCATTACCCGCAAAGGCCTCACACTTAGAGTTCCCATCTCTGGCTGTAACCCTTCTTTCCATCAGTCTCTATACCAGTTCCAAACTGAACAATCCATTGCCCTCACCCACCTAATCCTTCACCTACACATCAACTCAGCCAATGAACACACCCGTCAACTCCTATCCTTAATAAAAGTCCTCAATCTTTCCTTTGGTACTTGATCGTCGGGAGTATGTGGCTGAGGGACTGTGTCAGCTTTCAGACAACACTACATACAAAGTTTGCCAAGGTAATCCCATTCCTGATGTCCAGGCAGAGCTTCAAGGAATCCTCAGAACCTTAGGCCCTCTACAAAACCTTTCACCTGACTCCATCAACCTCCTGACCCCACCAACACCCCACACCCCTACCTTCTACCTTCTTCCTAAAATTCACAAACCCAATCATCCTGGCCGCCCCATTGTAGCTGGTTACCAAGCCCCCAAAGAACGTATCTCTGCCTACGTAGATCTACACCTTCAACCCATTACATACAGTCTCCCATCCTTCATCAAAGACACCAACCACTTTCTCGGCCTGGAATCCTTACCCAATCTGGCTTCGTCTAAGCGACCCATGTAGCTGGTTACCAAGCCCCCACCGAACGTATCTCCGCCTACGTAGATCAACACCTTCAACCCATTACATGCAGTCTCCCATCCTTCATCAAAGACACCAACCACTTCCTCGAACGCCTGGAATCCTTACCCAATCCGTTACCCCCGGAAACCATCCTTGTAACCATTGATGCCACTTCCTTATACACAAATATCCCGCACGTCCAGGGCCTCGCTGCGATGGAGCACTTCCTTTCACGCCGATCACCTGCCACCCTACCTAAAACCTCTTTCCTCATTACCTTAGCCAGCTTCATGCTTCATCCTGACCCACAACTTCTTCACTTTTGAAGGCCAGACATACCAACAATTAAAGGGAATAGCCATGGGTACCAGGATGGCCCCCTCATACGCCAACCTATTCATGGGTCGCTTAGAGGAAGCCTCCTTGGTTACCCAAGCCTGCCAACCCAAAGATTGGTACAGATTTATTGATGACATCTTCATGATCTGGACTCACAGTGAAGAAGAACTCCAGAATTTCCTCTCCAACCTCAACTCCTTTGGTTCCATCAGATTCACCTGGTCCTACTCCAAATCCCATGCCACTTTCCTTGATGTTGACCTCCACCTGTCCAATGGCCAGCTTCACACGTCCATCCACATCAAACCCACCAACAAGCAACAGTACCTCCATTACGACAGCTGCCACCCATTCCACATCAAACGGTCCCTTCCCTACAGCCTAGGTCTTCGTGGCAAACGAATCTGCTCCAGTCCGGAATCCCTGAAGCATTACACCAACAACCTGACAACAGCTTTTGCATCCCGCAACTACCCTCCCGACCTGGTACAGAAGCAAATAACCAGAGCCACTTCCTCATCCTCTCAAACCCAGAACCTCACACAGAAGAACCACAAAAGTGCCCCACTTGTGACAGGATACTTTCCGGGACTGGATCAGATTCTGAATGTGGCTCTCCAGCAAGGATACGACTTCCTCAAATCCTGCCCTGAAATGAGATCCATCCTTCATGAAATCCTCCCCACTCCACCAAGAGTGTCTTTCCGCCGTCCACCTAACCTTCGTAACCTCTTAGTTCATCCCTATGAAATCCCCAAACCACCTTCCCTACCCTCTGGCTCCTACCCTTGTAACCGCCCCCGGTGTAAAACCTGTCCCATGCATCCTCCCACCACCACCTACTCCAGTCCTGTAACCCGGAAGGTGTACACGATCAAAGGCAGAGCCACGTGTGAAAGCACCCACGTGATCTACCAACTGACCTGCCTACACTGTGATGCATTCTATGTGGGAATGACCAGCAACAAACTGTCCATTCGCATGAATGGACACAGGCAGACAGTGTTTGTTGGTAATGAGGATCACCCTGTGGCTAAACATGCCTTGATGCACGGCCAGCACATCTTGGCGCAGTGTTACACCGTCCGGGTTATCTGGATACTTCCCACTAACACCAACCTATCCGAACTCCGGAGATGGGACCTTGCTCTTCAATGTATCCTCTCTTCCCGTTATCCACCAGGCCTCAATCTCCGCTAATTTCAAGTTGCCGCCGGTCATACCTCACCTGTCATTCAACAACATCTTTGCCTCTGCACTTCTGCCTCGACTGACATCTCTGCCCAAACTCTTTGTCTTTAAATATGTCTGCTTGTGTCTGTATATGTGTGGATGGATATGTGTGTGCGTGCGAGTGTATACCCGTCCTTTTTTCCCCCTAAGGTAAGTCTTTCCGCTCCCGGGATTGGAATGACTCCTTACCCTCTCCCTTAAAACCCACATCCTTCCGTCTTTCCCTCTCCTTCCCTCTTTCCTGATGAGGCAACAGTTTGTTGCGAAAGCTTGAATTTTGTGTGTATGTTTGTGTTTGTTTGTGTGTCTATCGACGTGCCAGCGCTTTTGTTTGGTAAGTCACATCATCTTTGTTTTTATATATAATTTGAAAATACACCCATTTATGATTCTATCCAGTTTTTTTTAGAGTATGTGAAGTAAGTTTCACTCCTCTATACATCTTCTCTCTGTTTATAGAAAGTTACCAGAATATGTTTCTTCCAAACATTTGGCATTACTCCACATATCAAGATAGTTGATGAGTTATGTCAGTTATGTGACTCGACTGCAACGAGTTTCTACAGTTCAGCAGACACTTTGTCTGAATCTGTTGTGGACTGACAATGCAGCCAGTCCACAGTGACGGGTTGCCGAAAGGGCACACGTACACACACGCCGACTGGCGCGAAATCTGGAACAGGATTCGTTATGAATGTGATAAAGAAAAGAACGTAGCTACTAGAACACTTAACTTTTATATCGTCCTTTGGTATACAGCATTCTTGATGATGCAAGTGAGACTATCTTGAGATACATGCAATGGTACAAATGGCGCCTTGCTAAGTCGTAGCCATTAACTTAGCTGAAGGCTTTTCTAACTGTCTCTCGGCAATTGAGAGAAAGGCTTCGTATGTGTAGTCGCCAGCAACGTCGTCGTACAACCGGGGCGAGAGCTAGTACGTCTCTCGAGACCTGCCTTGTGGTGGCGCTCGGTCTGCGATCCTGACAGTGGCGACACGCGGGTCCGACATGTACTAATGGACCGCGGCCGATTTAAGCTACCACCTAGCAAGTGTGGTGTCTAGCGGTGACACCACAGAATCTGTTGCTTTAAAGTTTTTTTTTCCGTTTTTGATATAGCTATGTTTATTTTGTCTTTGGTAATCTCATGTATAGAGCCTTGGGTCTTAGGTTATTCACTAACTAGTCTAATCCAGAATTATTTTGTGTGTCACTGTTTGTAATAGCCATACCATTGCCTATGTATAGCTTTATCTGATATTAAGATAACATGTCCTCCTCATTCTTTATGTATTAGTTGTTCTGAAATTGCTGCTATTGTTATTTTTAAATCTTGCATGTTCTAGATATTCACAAGAATCCCATCAGCTTTATCTTTCGATATTGCAACTGTTTTCCCATATTCTTAGCATGTTTGTATTTTTCATGATATTCAGTCTAGGCTGTTTCCTGTCATATTTTAAACAGATTTTTTTAAAAGGATAGTATAGTTGTTCCACCTGCTGAGGTCTTTAGTGTTATGTAATGCTACTTTGATGACCTGTAAACCTGTTACAGTAGTATGAACTAGCAGTTTTTCAACTAAGATCAAGCACAGTTGAAAGATTGCTCTTTTGGGTTATTTTCCTTGAATAAATCTAGCATTTTATTGCTTACTATGACCCCTTTTCCTCTTTTGAGTGTGTATTATTTATTTTTTTCCATTATTATGCTGTTTTCTTCAACTAAGTTTTAAAGCTGCAAGCGAACGTTATGTTTTAGGTGAGAGGTTTCCCAGAGATCACCTTGGTGTATTTGATTTGATTTACACTGGACTTGTATTATAGTAGGTACAGCATCTTTGTGTCCTGCAATTAGTGCACCTATAGATGATTAAATGCTCATCATTAGTTTTAAACAAGTGCTGATGACCATGAAATTTAGCACCCAAAACCTCTAATCACCACCACCACCACCACCACTACCACCTTAGCTTTAAAAAATGTAGACTTGTACATCAACCACTATATTCTTCAGAAGTTCCTTCATTAAAAAAAGGACCAACAGGATGTAAGACATTGTAAACACATGAAATACAACATTACTAAAGTGCACATATCACTTATCTTACTAACCTTGCTAGTAAAATACAGTGAACAGTTACTCCTTGTATTTGTATGTTGCCACTATAGATATTCATCAACTCTTGCCTTTCTTTTGCTGTCAGCAGGATACCAATGGTCAGGAACATTTCTCTCTCGACTTAAGTATCTTAAAATTCCTACACTGAAACAAAAATCCGATCACAGTCTAAATGAACTGCTGTTGGCAGCAAAGTTATGGTGCCAAAGCTCAGAATTTACTGTGTGTTACCTTTCAGTCAATGTGAAATCTCCATCTATGATCATAGGAACCTTTTTCATAGGATTCAGTTTTGAAAATTCTTCACCAAATTGCTCACCTATCAGAAAGTTTCAACAGAAAATTTTAATTATGCCTGTAGATATGATAAAACTATGGATGTACCAAAGGATTTTTTTTTCAAATAAATTTAAATCCCCATATTTTAAAGAGTTGTATTATAAACATTTGATTTTAAAATTCTAACAAATATGTGGAATCTGAACAAAAAAATTACAAACAAGAAAATAAGAATGAAAGGTGAGATGTGCAACAACAGTAAAAAGAAAAACAGTTATATTTCCCAACATATGGAAGGATTATCTGTCTTGTAATGAAAAACACTGTGAAACAAAAGCTCCTAACATTAGCCACAACAGCTAAATTTTTAACAACTAAATTTTTTTGTATTTAAACAAGACAATCAAGAAATGGAAAGGCAGTCAGTGTAAAACTGCTGAGAGGGGTCAATCTGGAGTGTTACACAGCCATGCTGTGTTAACATGCCCCAACGGCCTGATGCTTTTCCAGCCCACCGGGTTACATGCTGAGGCTACTCTCTGGGCCAGCCTGTTGCCTTTGCTATATTTCATTTTGTATCTGTCTATAAAGACCTGCATTTATCCAGCTCTATAGTTATTTCAATTAACTGGGCAAAGGTTGCCAGCAGTTTGAATGAATGTTCAAACTCTGTATCTTAAAACCATTTATAAAACCTCAAGGTGATGCTTGCAACATTTACTTACTGATTTAAGTTTTATTGCCAACTCATGACTTAAAACATCAATGACTTCCATTTTCAAATAAAATAATTAGTAATTAATGAATGCAGTGTACTGAAGATTTATTTATATACTTTACAAGATACATAATCAGCATGATGTGAATCAGCAGCACCCCTTACAACAGAATCAACAATCAGTACTGGGAATATTTGAGTCCAGAATGAGAACCACGCTGTTTTGCTGACAATACGAGTGGTTCTCACATGGCATGAGTGCTGGGCACCTCCAGTGGATACTGTCTCCAGTGGACATGCAACACCACCACCCAACAGGACGAAATAGTGCCTGTCCTTTAATGCCCCCATGACAAAAGTATCTCCACCATAGCCAGTCCCAAGGCCGGTTGAGAAAGGAGGAGGGGGAGGAGTAACACCTCGTAAAAAACCTTGGTTCACCTGGCCCGGGTGATAGTACCTTGTGAGGTCCCCTTGCCAGGGATACGGTGAAGACCTCAATGGCAGCAAAGGTGGAGAAGATGAACTTCAGTATGGCGGAGCTGGTGGAAGAGGCACCTATTCTCTTTGGGTACAAAAAGAGTACAAGTAGTGACTGAACCCCAGAGGGGCGGCTACAGACAGCGTCTGACTCATGGTGAGTGGCTGACTTTAGGCTGGACATCCTACTGCCTATGTGGAAAGTAACGGGAAACTACCGCATTACATTCCCAAGCAGTACATGGTATGTCTCTCCATGTGAAAGATTCCAGAGTTAAAACTTCCCTCATTCAGATCTCCGGGAGGGGAACACATTGAGAGTAGACATATTTTGTATGATGACATAAAGGGAAGAGGAAATTATGCAGACCTGAAGAGGAAGGCAGAAGACCGGACAGCCTGGAGAACTACCATGTGAAAACCCGCCTTTATGCAAAACACTGATGATGATGATGATGATGACAAAAGTGAATGCCCTTTGCAGGGAATTGATCCCAGAAGACACCAGAAGATACAAGTCAGGGCATCCCTCTCCCATCGATGAAGAACGGCAAATTTCTTGGTGTAACTTGAAACAGGCACCTTATGTGGAGTTCTCACATAGACCATGTTCAAGCAAAAGCAGCACAATGGCTGGAATCCATCATCCTCACTGCCAGCGCAGCCTGGAGTCCTTCTCTACCACATGCTGGTGTAACCTGTATTCAGTTATGCTATAGTAGCGTCAGTCAACATCTCTCCAGGACACAAGTGACTCCAGTAACTGAACAATCACATGCTGAAGTGAGACCATCCGCCTACCAATTTACTTCCCAACTGTGGAGCTGCATCAGTTGGTGGGGGTGCCATATCTCACAGATCAGATTTGGACCTTGGCTCTCACATCTCAAGAACAGATATGGAGATATTGTAAATTTTAAATATGGGGCTTAAGTTACAGTTGTCACTCCCACCTTCATCTTATGTGTGAATATCACCAGCACCACAGGGTATTCTTACCAAGCAGTTAGTGAAGGAAACATTAATTCAAAAAGAATTTTTTCTTGTTAGCAATATGGAAACATTTTTGGCTGTACACCATACACAATCAACTGACTATGTTGATTTTGTGGAGTGCAACTTATGTTCTTTTGTTTATTGCTTCTTGAAAGTGTCAGCAATTTCATCTTTAATCAGATAAAAATGAGTTAATAGTGAGAAACTCTTGATAAACTGAGGCATCCCATCAAGAAAAAAATGCTTTGTTACTGGTAGTTGCATTTCGCATGCACCCAGGACCTACATTCTTATAAACTGTTTAAGATGATGTGTTAATGAATTTATTTCAAAACTTATAGACATAGATGCATAAAATGCAAAATCTGGCTGCATTAATGTTAATGAAGTCCTTCCTCAACTGCCACATGATTTCTGAGACTTCTGAATAAATCAGAGAAGGTAGGTCCAATAGCAAACCAAAGCTTGTGCAGCAACCAATTTATGTGCTTTTCAGATGGGTTTATGGTCTGATAAATATAGTAAAACTCCGCATTTCACCACCATTGATCACTATATTGCTTCCAAAATGCAGATGAAACTGTACATATTGTGCATCATGAAGTTTCCAGGTGAAGATGCTACACCTGCTTTCAATATTCAGAGAGAAAGTTTGTTTGAATTACAAAGTTACGAAATTTTTGTCACAGATGTAGAAGGTGCAACATTTGTAACAAACCAGTCAAGCAATATCAAGATGACACTTCAACCATTTAAGCAAATTCTACTGCATTATGTTATGATACAAGTTAGATACAGAGAAATTTCTCGGAGAAAATGCACCTTGGATACTTAAATTAATATCAACTTGAAAGATGAATATTAATTACATTTTCAAATAAACTTGTTTAAGAAAGTTTCTCACCAAATCAGTACAGCTCCTGGTAGATGCACCCTGGAATATTATTGTCAATATGATAAGAGTCTGTGGTGAATGCCATTGACAAGATTAGTGTCGTAGTGACAGAACAGAAGCAAGCATATCTTAATACCTTGACAAAACAAAATGGAAGTGTTGAGTGTGTCTTTGCTTGAAGCTCATTAATGAAGTCTTGAAACTTTGATAGGAAGGGACTTAAGGCTTCCTGTTGAAGTTTCAAGATGTTACTAATGAGCTTCAAGCAAAGAAGCACTCGACACTTCATTTTATTTTAACAAGGTACTACAATATGCTTGCTCATTGCACCCTTTCAGGAACTACAATGTATCATTGAAAAAAGTATACTCAGAAGGTATCCAAATGAATTCCTTGTTCATGTGCATTCACTGATGCCAAAGGACATCATTATTAATGTCTTACTGTCCATTTGAGATAGACATCACAGCTCTCAAGTGAAGAGTAGAATCATCCCTGAAAGAGGAAGTAGAGATTTGTGGAGAGCATCTTGTTTCAACATTTGAGTGTTCAAGCATTCAAAATCATACAAATTTGAAGCCAGAAGAAAGAAGGAAGTGCACAGTACTGAGTATAGCTTGTCTGATACATTAGAGGAATTTGCAACTTAAACATGCTGTCAGTGTGGCATTCTAGCATCGGTGCAAGCAAATATCTGCCTCTCTGTGTCCTTTTCTCTTGCTCATTTTCCCACCTTTTCTTCTGTTTCTCAGTGTCTCTCCATTTGTTTAAATTTCTCCCTCCCTCCCGCCCAATCTCCAACTTCTCCCTTGCTCTCTGTCTTTTAATTTACGGTTTGCCTCTGTTTATTTAGTCATTCTCTGTAAATTAATTGTTGCAAACATCTGGAAATACAAAAACAGTATTTTTTACTTTATAAATTACTTTCAGTTTAAGTGAAAACAAAGACAATCAGATTTTGGAATGTGTAGATGAGCTAGAGGACCCTTACAAGAGGACAAGCAGCAGTATAAGATGAAATTTCACTTTACTTAGAACAGGATACTCTGAAAATGGTGATCCAGTGTAGTTGCTGGTATGGTGGAGAGTCCACAACAAAAAGTTTCTGAGGCTCTTCAGATCAGCACTAACTATGCTAATAGTCCACTCAATATATGCATTGGCAAAAAGAAATTTTAGCTCAGCAGGGCTGATTATCAACAAGAAAATATCCCTTATCAGTCCACAAAATGCTAATGAGTCATATTTTCTCCCCATAAGTTTAGGACAATACAGACACATGCAAGACATCCCTCAGCACATTAGAAGGGCTGTAGTGGTTAACACTGTGAGCAAAATGTATAGTGCACCGGAGTGGCAATCGGATAGGCTAGAAGACTGTTCCGCTATCCCATTATCTCTGGCCCAGTGGGCTGCAACCACCTTGCCAGGCCAACAGGTCAAGAGGGCTAGCTCATGGTCCACTGAGGCCACACTGCATGGCTTAGGCTGAAACTTACACAGAGTGTGACTACTTGTATGACTAATAAAAGAAAAAAAAAAAAAAAAAAAACAGAACAAATTATTGATAGATGGTAGAGATGAGTGAGATATCGCTGCATGTTATTTAGAATGAATTCTGTGCAAAGTGAACTTCATTTTAAAATCTTAACACATGGAAACTTCAGCTCTAGGAGAAAACCAGCTGCCAGTTTCCTATAGAAAATTTGCAGCTTCTTGGGTCTGGATAATGTCAATATTAAAATGAAGTTGTCTGGTCTAATTTCAACAGAGAGTGAATTATTGCTTGAGGTTAATGCCAGAGGCCTATGAAATGCCCTTCACAGTTATGGACACATTTTCTAGAATATATTTGTTATATGCCAATCCCATTAAGTCCAAGATTTGATTTGATTTATTGCTCATTTCGAGACCAGCTGCCTTACATTTTATAACAGGTCATTCATTTTACAGCATTTCATGTAGATTACAAACCATGTTCCATACTACAAACAGCAATTATTGTTTTCAGCCATTACAGTGGAAGTAATAATAAATTAAAAATATATTAGAAATTAAAAGAAAAAACACAAAAAATTCAAATATTAAGAAGATATGGTGATAGGAAAGACTTGGATAGCAAGAGAGAGAGAGAGAGAGAGAGAGAGAGAGAGAGAGAGAGAGAGATGTTACTCTTTCTGAGCCAGCCTGGTCTGAAAGCCCCAGAACTACTTTGAGCCTTCCAGTCCCAGTTCACTAGAGTTTAATTTATGGATTAATATTTCTAAACACCATTAAAAAAAACACTATAACTATTATGTATACTGTGGTGAGCACAGTGGTGTGATTGTAAAGTATGTTATTTCTTGGAGTTATTGATTAACCTTCAGTTCCTATATTATGTGTCTTGAATTTTACCTGTTGTGTTGCTTATATACTAAGTGTTCAGTCACAAATGTTACATCCCAACAGTGGTGTAATGACTGCGGGATGGATATGCCTACTGTTTATACTTAAGCTAGAACAGGTTTACAGGGTTGATTGCATTACATTGTTTGGATACAGTTTAATTATTCTAGATGTTGTGTAAGGTTGTCTGTTTTACCCGTTGGTGAAAGTGTTTGCTGTTTGAGTAAGTGTGTGTTTCAGTGCTGCTGTCTGTGTTGGTGCACGAATTGGACCTGCTGTCTTACATGCTCTACGTGTGTTGCACTGTTCTGTTATATGCATCTGTCTGTATTTCTCATGTAATGTCCTTGAGACATCATCAGCAATTTCATTTATTATTTCCCACTCGTCTTTGTCTCTTATTGCCCATATCATCTCATTGTTGTACTGCATTGGTGTCTGGTGTGCTGCTCTGTGTGCATGACAGTGGAAAAGTATATGTTCTGGGGATCCATGTTCCCCACATATACAGTAGCACTCTCGCTGTGGCCTATGCTGTGTAAATGTGCAGGGTAACAGCTGCAACCTGTCAGAAAGTGAACCATACCCTGGCTCGGTTGATTTTGCTAAGTCTCAGATGTTCCCTGAATTCTGGGAAGAATTGATGTACCCTATGGCCTTATCACTTCCATTCTGTTTGCCAGGTATACACATGCCATTTAACGAGTTGGTGCTTCTTGGTAATGTCCTTTTTTTTAAAGAGGTGGAGCCTCTCCACACCCACACCGGCATGATGGCCAACTCAAAAGGTCTACTGCCATCTCTGCATAAGGGTTAGTTCTCACTAAAGTGAGGTGTCGCAGGATGTGGGTACTGTGATGTTTGCATACATCTGGTTAAGGTTAACCATTTATACGTGGCCAGCTGGAGATACATTGAGTCAAAAGTCAAAGGAAGGGTAGTGATTTGAAGGGCAGAGGGAAAAAAATGCCACAGCAAGTGCCAAGGGAAAAAAATCCTCTGTGATAGTTAGGTCGGGTAGTAAGAGCAGTAGCAGATGTCTTGCTGACTGCGATAGGTCATGCAAGGATGGGTTAAGTTAGAAGCGGGTATCATACAAGCGGATACCGTGTCATGCCATATGTTCGTCATAAGAGGTCAATCTGTGCTGTTGCTGCAGTACAGTGTGCTGAAGTTTGAGCTGTGAGAGCCCTCTGCCGCATTGCGTCAGTGGTGACTTGGCACAGGGGAAGGCCCACGTCACCCATTGGTGTCTGGTGGGCGAGCGTTGAAGCCAAGCGCTCAGAGATGTGCAGTCGCATATCGGCACCACTCCTCACTTGTTGGCTGCTCTGACAGGCTCAATGAGGGCCGTGGTTGAGTCTTCCCTGTGTAGCAGATGACGTAGCCCATCCCCTTGAGTGTCCTGATTGCTCACAACAGATGGACTTTTGCATTGTTGCGGTGGCTTCCGTCTTCTTCTTCAGTGTGTCCAGTGTGTCCACCATTTGTCCTTCCGCTGGCTGCTCCATTAGGGAAATGGTGGCAGGCATCTTCTCTTTGCCTGCAGCATCTGCACAGATGTCGTGCGCCATCTGCAAGTGCAATTGCCGCAGTTGGCTGCATGCCTCTTCCGTCTCTGCAATCAGGGTGGCCTTAAAAGCTGCCCTATCAGCGTCCATGGCAGCTTTGAAGGCCGCAATCGCCTCCTCTGCCACGGCCACCAGTATGGCGCACATCTCCCACACTTGTGGCGCCTGCTGTGCTACCGCTGGTGGCTGGTGCCGCTATCATTGGTGCGATATTCCAGCCACCCTTGCACATTGGGAGCTGTCTTCTCTCCTTTCAGTTGTGTCTTCATTCGGTGGCGCTTACAGTGCTGTCGTCGTGTCTCATTTCTGGCAAAAGCCGGGCGGCCATGCCAGTTTGCCACATATGGCCTGCTGCAGCGAGCAAAAGTTGGTGCCTGTTCTCATTGTCTGTCACAAGCACAGGTGTTGTGCATGCACTGTGGTGAGTTGCAGCAGTATTTAGCCACATGCCCTTCAGCTTGGCACTTAAAGCGCTGTGGGGGTCCATGCCTAGAGGGAGAGCTTCGGCTGTCACAGGAAAGACTAAGAGCTTCCTTAACCCAAAGATGTTGCTGCCATCCATCACAGTTCCCACTACGACGATGTACACGCTGCATAACAGACCATAGACTCAAAGAGCACCCAATGGTAAGTTCTCAGTGTGTGTAATAGTGCCTTGAAGTGTTTTATGTTGAGTCTGGCCAGCCTGTGCATGATCTTGGCAGCCCTATCAGTCGTTGTTCTGCTGTGTTCGTCAAAGAACAGTCATTTGTCAAGTTGCACACCAAGATATCATGTTTTCTGTTGTCTGCATATGCTAATGTCATATAGTTTTATCTTTCGATTACTTTGTAGTGTTCCTTTGAGTAGTATAGAAACTGTTTTGTGTAGAGCCATCTGAAGTTTATTGTGTTTGCACCACTGGCTGATGCTTGTGAGTAACTGAGTTGACCATTGTTCGACTTGCACTCTTGAGTCCACAGAGACCACCACCAGGAGGTCATCTGCATATGCTATCGCCTCATTCCAGGGGTTCAAAGGCATATCCCGATGGACAGTGGCACAGATTGATACTTGCGGGCAACCTTTGGTGATTCTTTTAATCACTTTCTGATTTCATGCACGCCATTAAACCACCCTATTTCTACAGTAGTCTGAGAGGCTATCATACAGGGCCTTAGGTACAGGCATCTCTCTGAGTCTTGCCAAAATTGTGGGCCACCAGAGATTGTCAAAGGCACTCGAAATGTCTATAAGAATAGCAACTACGTATTTGCTTTCTGTGTTACTAACAGTGATTGGTACCTTATTTAGTGTGGCATCTATAAATCTTCCCACCCTGAAACTAAATTGGCATGGACTAAGGCCAAGGAACTCCCTGTGAATTTGCAAGTGATAGCACAGAAGTCATTCTTGGATCTTGGCCAAGGTACTAACTAAGCATATAGGTCTATACGTTTTTGGATCTGAAGGATCCTCGCCCTTCGATTATTTAATTATGATGGCATTTGCTCTTTTCCAGACCTCAGATATTTATCTCAGCCATAACACTTCATTGAGTAGATCTATCAGGTATGGAACAATCTGTGGAATGACAATTTTCAGTGTCTCAGAATGAATACCATCTGGCCCAGGGGCTTTTTTGTTCTTTAGGTTGGCAGTTGCCAAAGGGAATAATGATGGCACCATTTTCATAGCAAGAGTCCATTAAGATCCATTGTCCGGTCTGAATCTGTTCCTACAACTGTTGCTCACCATCAGGAAGGAGTTTGTTTAGCAGGAATTCTGCAGAACTTCTCCATCCATCTGTTAAGGTACCATCATCTCGCCTAAGCATTGCTAAAACTAGTGGTGTCTTCTGAAGCTCTGTTTGTATTTTGAAGGGTTCCCCCCAAATGTAGATTTGTAGCTGTTTATGCATGTATGTGTCTTTTGTAACTTTTGTTTGTAGCGTTGTTTTGCTTCTCTGAACTGTTTGAGTCTGACCATGTCCCTTGCCATTGTCATTCTCTGATACCGTTTCTGTTTGTTTCTTGTGTCTTTGCACAACCTTGTTAGTCTTCTAGTCCATAATGTGTTTAGCTTTCATCCAGTGTCAGCAGTCAGAATTACAGCCCTTTGTGCTTTTTGCAGTAATTCAGTCAAAATGTGTGCTTTATAATCCACTGACTCCTCAACTACATGTAGCAGGAAGGCCTCAACCACCTGTCTTAGTTTTTCCCAGGCTGTCTTATGAAATAACAATCATTGATGTCTGTCCTGTGTAAGTGTGTATATTTGTGTGTCTATGTTCATGGTGATAGGGTTGTGGTCGCTGTGAGTAACATCATTCATGACCTCCCACCCCATTATAAGTGGAAGTGCATTTGCATTTGCAATTGTTAGGTCAGTCCTGCTACTGGCTCCTGATGGCACTATGCAGGTGGGTGGCTGATTTGGACTGTTGATGATGTAAAGCTTGTGTCCAGCTAACACTTCATGGACTTGGTGCCCCTGGTCGTCTGTTGTGTCAGAGTGCCATATAGTCAACCTAGCTTTTATGTCTGCAGCTGTTAGTAAGTTTCTATTATTGTCATATTTGACATTGTCTCTGATATAACTGAGATAAGGTTCAATGTCATGCAAGTACTGTACATATAACAATGCAATAATCCATTTCTTGCCTTCATGCACTTTTTTCACTGTTTCAAGGTGCTCAGTACATAGTTGAGCAATCTGTGTAACTGTAAAGTTTTGATTTGAGACAACAATTGCAGCTTTTGGATTAGTTTGTTGTCAGAACTTACTAGTTTGCTGTTCCTGGTGTAGGGTTCCTGCACGCAAACCACATCAGCATGCACTTCATCCACTAGTTTAAGTAGCTCCATATTAACTAGTGTCTGGTTGATTGCATTCGGTCATAAGAGTTTCATGGGTGTTGGGTATATACAAAACATTTAGATCCCTCTTCATTGTAATCAAAGTATACTCGCCCGCAGGCCCTCACAAGGTCTTTTTATACATTTTCTAAAATGAAATTTTTGACCCTTTTAGTGTAGGCTTTTTGTAGTAGTGCATTCAGTTCTTTAATGTCTGTCAGTATATTAGATGATTTCAGCAAAAGTCTGTCTGTCTGCTCAGTCGTCGGATACGAAATTGTGGCACCTTTTGAGTTGTCAATTTTAGTCACAAGCCCAGTGCTGTTTGGAAGGTGCCACTGTTTTATAGCCTCTAAAGGCATATATTTTCTTCCAGAATTAAAATGTTGTCTATTCTCCAAGTTCTGTGTTCTTTGTCTGGGTCTGATCATTCTCTCGCTGTCTGCTCAGGCTGTGAGTGTGTTGCGGGTGCCTGTATTTCCTATTTTTTGTTGTATTCATGTTTACGTTCGAGCTCATATGGTTGAAGTTGTACTGGGTTGTCTGTTTGCATTCTTTTGGAATCCTCAAGTTTCCACTTTTTTTTCCTTCCATGCAGTTCATCATCATGCATTATGATATTTTGTACTGAAATGAGCATCACTGGTTCGATATAGGTTATGCACTTTTTGATGTTGTAGACCCTGTTGTGTTTCTGTGTGTCATGTTTGTGTTCTGTCATAGTGCTTTTTCCTATGTCTGCGTTTTGGATATATCCTTGTGTGTCTGTCAAGTTTCATGAGATGTGTAGTTGTTGGTGCACATTTCATCATTAATTTCGTATTGTTCTTGTTTGTGATGTCTATGCTTTCCACAATCATTACTAATGCTGTTTCTGATACTTCTGTTCTTAACAATAAGCATGTGTGCATGGTAGCCCATAGGTACATTTCAAATTTTAGGTGCCTGGCTATGTGTTCCATTGTGTGTAAGTAATGATGCTGAACCATGTCGCTGGGAACCGATGGCAGGAGAATTTCAGTATCATCGAATGTCTGCAGGAGGAAGCCCATTTGTTGCTGCCATGCAATTGCGTGGCACCCTGACCTCGCCCTAGTAGCTGGGACTTGTGTTCCCAGTGGTGAATGTCTTTGTATGCACTGTTGAGATATGTGGAATGAAGGGTCTCTTGACAGGTAGTGGTCTTATTAGACATAGTTTTGATAAGTGTAGTTTGTGTTAGCGATCAGTGTTTCAAGTAACTGTTTGTATGTGGGGCATTCCGGACTGCCTGCTTTATTGCAAGTACAGTTTCTGTACATACACAGTATGCAACCAACCAACTTTTCAGTACAATCGGTTTGGATGTGTCCCAGTGTGGCGCATTTGTAGCAGACTGCTGCATCTTGCCTACAGCACTTTAACTTGGTGCCCTAAGTCATGGCAAGTGTAGCATTTCTGAACCCTTATGAAGTTTTTTATTCTAAGTGCTTTGAAATTGATGTATACCCATTATCATTGCATAAGGACATACCATTTTGAGGGCTAACCTCAACACTGTTGTTCACCGTACACTTGTTTTTTGGTGCTTTTTTAAACTTAAGCTTCACTTCTTCATCAACCATTTCTCTGGTGACATCCTCACTGAGGTTAACCTCGTATAGTTTCTCTATGAAATCCTTGTCCAAAATGGACATGGGGACGTTGCATACAGTCATTAGTGGTCTGTTTTTTTATCCTCTTTGCATTTGATGTCCTTTAACTGTGATGTTTTCTCTATGATTTTCATGGTGTCTGTCTTCATCTCCACTTTGATAATCATTGTGTTTCTTGTTGATCTGATCCCCTTTATTTTGATTTTATCCTGACATGGATTAATCACTTCACCCTTGTGTCATGATTGTTTGTTGGCTTAAAAAACAGAACACTGTTTTGTTTGCCTTTACTTTCTCAAGTTTACTAGCCATTTCATTTTTCAGTTTTGTGGCACTAGGAGCAGAAGCTACAGTAGCATATGTTGGAACATTCGGCATTTCCTTTCAGAGTTTGTAATTCTCTTCCTTGAGTGCCTTGATTTCTTCTCCTATTTTGGCAATTCTGAATGATACATAATGAGCATTGGCAATTGCAAGTTCCTTTCTTAGTCTTTCATTTTCCACTCTTAATTCTGCATTGTTACCTGTGAGTTTGACCTGACCAAGAGAAAGTGACGAAATTTTTTGTCTAAAAGGTTCTGTGATTGATGAGATTATGCTTTTTTGTTTTAATTCAGCTTGGAAGTCTGCAAGAATTTCATCAACAGTTTCTATTAGTTTTCTCTCCATGTTTCATTGTCACAGTTGGTGAGTTGTTTCCTCCATCTGATGTGTGTGTTACATTCATACCTGGGGATAGGATTGTGCCATCACTATTTGCAGCAATTTCCACCAGCTTAAACCAAGCTATTTGTTCCAGTGTCTGCATATTAATGTGGACGTGAAGCTAAGCTTAATGGAGAGTCTAATGTTTGTGTCCCTAGTACCTCACTGTGTGATGTAAAGACAGGTCACACCATGCAGAAATCGCTAAGCAACAGCCACATTATGACACTTGCTGCTGGGGTGGCCGAGTGGTTCTAGGCACTACAGTCTGGAACCGCGCGACCGCTGCAGTCGCAGGTTTGAATCCTGCCTCGGGCATGGATGTGTGTGATGTCCTTAGGTTAGTTAGGTTTAAGTAGTTCTAAGTTCTAGGGGACTGACGACCTCAGAAGTAGTCCCATAGTGCTCAGAGCCATTTGAATTTGAACACTTGCTGCTGTAGTGCATAAACATAGTCTTCAATCAATCACTTGCTGGATGAGAATACCTGCATGCTGCTTTTCGTAAGATATGCCACCATAAGATATGCCACAACACAGCACTGTAAAAAAGTTCAAATGGGTGTGAATTCCTAAGGGACCAAACTGCTGAGGTCATTAATCCCTAGACTTACACACTACTTAAACTAACTTATGCTAAGAACAACACACACATCTTTGCCCGAGGGAGGACTCGAACCTCCAACGGGAGGGTCCGCGCAATCCATGACACGACGCCTCAACCCATGCGCCCACTCCGCATGGCACATTGTAAATTGTGTCTGCAAGTCCAAGAGGTAATTTACAGTATGCAGTAATAATATTTATCTCATCTGAAGATATTAAATGTATCAAATGGATAAAGTGATGTGTTATGTCAACCCCAGATAACTGTAAAAGAAATGATACACAATAAAGGGAAGGAACTGCCAAAATTTCACTTACTGATGACATTAACATTTGAAGCCAACAGTTTTCTGTGCCATGGACACCATTACTGAGATAAAATCAAATGGAACTCTGAGAGACATTGGCAGATACTGTACATAGGAAATTAAATATTTAGAATGAAATAATGAATGCTCTCTCTGAATGGCTGCTATTTATTTACTGTTTTAATATCTCCAATGTCAACTAAGTGCAAATTTTGCATATTTACTGAAATTTTTTCTATAATTTCATATTTCCAACCATGCTATGTTGTAAATAATACCATAATAGTTTGAATCATAATTTCAACTGTACTAATTATTCAACGTTCCTACTGATACACACATTGTGAAACCCTTGATAGCTTCATTTATACAAGACAGAATGCAGGGGCCTGCCCTGTTGTGGTAGGAATAAAAAACTGTCTTATGTGAGGCGACATATTCACAAGAACTGGTACATGTGGTGAAAATAGAACTGTTAAAACTATAAACATGTAAATCACAGGCTGAACCAGAACTAAACCAAATTACATTTTGGTTTTTGTTTAGGGACTTTTCTGAGTATTTTGGTATAATTATCTACAGTCTCCATCTATCTCTGTATCAGGAATACAATGAAAATATCTATACAACAGAGCAAATTTTAACAATATGTGGCGTGTGTATTGTTTGAAAACAAGATACTTGCTGTTGACAACAGTAATGCCCTCATTACTTTCTGCCCTCAAGCTCAGTATGGCTTGGTTGGTTCTTGTCAGTATTAGTTGTAAGTTAACAGTGATACACAGCTGTATGGATAGGTTTACTGAGGAACAAACAGCTGGATCACAAAGGGAATAAGGGTTTCATGCCAGAAGAAAAGACTACTTCATGAAATATGTAACTCAAAAAATTCCTCACCTGTAGTACGCACATACTATAAAAAATACTCCAAAATATTAAGAAAAGTAATAAAAGCAGCAAAAATAATGCATAATGATGAAATCATTTATAATTCAGCTAATAAATCAAAGGCTATGTGGAGTGTTATAAAAAAAGAAAGTGGAGAATACAGACAACCTTGCAAAAATATAACACTATCACATAAAAATAAAAAAGTAACAAACCCCTTGGCTACTGCCAACACATTTAACAACTTTTTCACAGGTGTTGCTGATAATATGTTACAATCAAACTTTAAGAGAACCCAGGCAAATGAAAATAAAATAAGTGCATGTAGAGGATCAATGTACATCAGTTCTGTTTCACAAGATGAAGTAGCTAAAGCCATAAAAGGACTAAAAAATTCCAAATCGGCAGGTATTGATGGTATACCTGCAACAATATTAAAGAAGAGCGCATCAAACCTAACTGAAGTACTCACACACTTATGCGACTGCTCACTTCAGGCAGGCACTTTCCCCGATGAGTTGAAAACATCAAAAGTTATTCCTATATATAAAAAAGGGGATAAAGACAATGTAAATAATTACAGACCCATCACAATTTCCTCCTGCATCTCTAAAGTACTGGAAAAAGTTATGTATGAGAAACTTATGAAATTTATAAATAAAAACAGCATTGTATGTAATGAACAACATGGATTCAGCAACAAGAGGTCAACCGCAACTGCTGTCTATGAGTGCATCAATTCCATCCTAAACCTGATGGACAAAAAACAGGAAACAATAGGAGTCTTTATTGACTTGTCAAAAGCTTTTGACATGGTGGACCATAAAATTCTGCTATCAAAGCTAGAAAGATATGGTATTCGAGGTCTGTCCAACAAGTGGATCAGTTCCTTCCTGACTAATCATATGCAGGCAGTGTGCATCAAGCACACAAATATTGAACTAAAAACTGTATCTAATCACTTATCTGACTATAAACAAATTAAATGTGTACCTGAAGTGTCAGTATTGGGACCCCTTCTGTTTCTTCTGTACATAAATGATCTAAGCTTAAATGTTGATACACACAAAACAATCATATTTGCAGATGACACCACAATTCTACTAAAAGGAGATGACTATGAACTGTTACAGCAGACAGTAAACACAGTCATGAAACAACTTAGCAGCTGGGCACAGAGTAATCAGCTTGTAACAAACAGTAAGAAAACCATTGCTCTAAAATTCCACAATGTTCCTAACAAGGACATGCTTATCCCATCAGTCTCTATCAATGACGAACCAGTTGGTAACAAAACTGAAACCAAATTCTTAGGACTTTGGCTGCAGAGTAACATCAGATGGAATAAGCATATTGAATATCTCAATGCAGAACTGAGCAAAACATGTTACCTTCTTTGTTCATTAAAATCATGCTGTAGTGAGAAAACAGTATTGAATGCATATCATGCGTACTTTCATTCTCGTCTTAGATATGGGGTCACCTTCTGGGGAAACTCTAAAACAACTAATAGCACTTTTAAACTACAAAAAAGGGCCATTAGAATCGTTTTTCGGTGCAAGCCTAGAGACTCTTGTAAACCCCTGTTTAAGAAATCTGGTATTCCTCCATTACCATGTGTATACATTATGGAGACCCTTTTGTTCTTTAAATTAAATGTAATAGGCAAGGACCGGAGACTGCAAAAAAACTGTGATATACATGAGCACTTTACCAGACAAAACAGACACTTACATATGACTCAAAGGTACTTTTCACATGGGAGTTAAGCTTTATAAGAAACTCCCTCAAAACAAAAGCTATCACTGAGGTCAATACATTTGGAAACTCTCTAAAGTCATATTTACAGCATCACTGCTTTTACTCCATTGAAGAATATTTAAATTTATGAAATGTGTTATATAAATACTTAGGTGTAAAGTGTATTATTGTAACCTTAAATATGTATGCCTTGTAATGACTTTCAGCCTGTATATTTATAACGTGACTTGTCCAATGTCTTATGCATAAGCTGCTATGTAGACAACAGGACCAATAAAAAATACAATACAATACAATACAATACAACAGTTGCTTGATATGCACTGATGTGACAAAAGTAATAGGATAATGATAGGCACATATACAGATGGCAGTAGTATTGCTACACAAAGTATAAAAGGGCAGTGCATGGCAGACCTGTCATTTGTACTCAGATGATTCACAAGAAAATGTTTCTGATGTGATTATGGGCACACGACAGGAATTAACATCATTTGTCATTTGTACTCAGGTGATTCATGCGAAAAAGTTCCTGAAGTGACTTTAACTGCATGACAGGAATTAACAGTTGAATGTGGAATGGTAGTTGGAGCTAGATGCATGGGACATTCCATTTTGGAAATTGTTAGGGATTAAATATTCCAAGATCCACAGTGTCAAGAGCATGCCGAAAATACCAAATTTCAGGCATTTCAGTGGCCAATGGCCTTCACCTAGTGACCGAAGGCAGTGGTGTTGGCGTAGAGTTTTCTGTGATCAGAAACAAGCAACAGTGCATGAAATAATCACAGACTTGCTGTGGGACATGTGACAAACATATTTATTAAGACACTGCAGTGAAATTTGTCATTCACTGGCTATGGCAGCTGACAACTGATGCTTGTGCCTTTGCTACCAGCATGGCATCACCTGTAGCCCCTCTCCTGGGCTTATGACCATATCACTTGGACCCCAGATGACTGTAAGACCATGGCCTGGTCAGTTGAGTCCCAATTTCAGTTGTTAAGGGCAGATGATGGGGTTTGACTGTGGCACAGACCCCTCAAATCATGGTCCCAAGTTGTCAACAAGGTTCTTTCTAAGCTGCTGGTGGCTTCATAATGGTGTGGGCTGTGTTCAGCTACTTGCAGACCATTTGCAGCCATTCATGGACTTCGCGTTTCCAAACAAAAATGGAATTATTATGGATAACAATGCACAATGTCAATGGGCCACAATTGTTTGCAATTGGTTTGAAGAGCATTCTGGACAATCTAAGCCAATGATATGGCCACCCAGATTGCCTGACAAAAAGCCCATCAAACATTTATGGGACGTAATCAAGAGGTCAGTTTGTGCACAAAATTCTATACTGGCAACATTTTCACAATTATAGGTGGCTAAAGAGGCAGCCTGGCTTAATATTTCTGCAGAGGACTTGTTTAGTCCATGCCACATTGAGCTGCTGTACTGCGCCTGGGCAGAACGAAGTCCAACTCATGGACTTCCTTCAGCCAAGGTGCAGTACAGCAGCTCAATGTGGCATGGACTAAACAAGTCCCCTGCAGAATTATTAAGCCAGGCTGCCTCTTTAGCCACCTATAATTGTTGACATCCCAGTGTATGTGGGTTCATTGAAAGCAGTGGGAGAGTGGCACAATGACGCTATGCTGACCAGGCTTTTTGCAGCAGAGTGTTGTTGCATTACTCTGTGGCATCAATAGGTCACATCGACTACGTAAAGCATGATTTTTGAACTTTAACTGCTCTGACGAGCTGCCATGTTAACGTTCCAAACAGCCTCTGTACCTTGTACAGTGTACACGTGTATCATTCTTTGTGCTGATATATATGTATGTATAGACATTTATGGGAGCAGTTTATTGCGTATACAGTTATCTGTATTACCATTTCCCATATTGATGACCCCAAAGTTTCTACGTCTTCCATGACTTCTGTGCCGGCTGTGTGGAATTAACAGGTTTTACGTTCGATGCCACAGCTGCCTCACCCAACATTTTATATGAATATTAGGAGGCTCAGCTACTACTACCAGGCCAATCCAATCCCCTGCCAATGGCTGTTTTGCTGCTAATGGACAGTGATTCACGATCTCCAATGAAGTTAACCTCAAACTTTGCAGCTCTACAACAGCCGAGTGTTACACAGTTACCTCAAACAATGGACTCACGTTTCATGTCACTAGACTGTGCACGCCAACATGTGAAATGTGAAGTGGACGATTTCCAGAACTGTGTAACGGTCGATCGCTCATGTAGTGTTCAAAGGGACCCAAATTCACACACGTGCTTTGACCCTCAATGTGCTGCCAGGTCAGTTCCAGAAGTGCCGTGTGCAATGCTGCCATTCATGCAAAATGCACACCCGGTCAACTGCTATCAAGCTATGCCAGTACATCAAGTTTGCCAGGTTCAACCACCAAATCTGTCGCCCAGTTTCTTGACCACGTGGGTTCGAGCACACCTGGCGGCACTTCGCCATCCAGGATCATTGTACCATGTCAATGTGACTACCAGCAGGTTTCACCAGTGATTTATGGTCCTACCATACGGGGTGCGTTTCCAATGTCCACAGAAAACTCTCGCTGTTGCCACACCAAGTACCAAACCACCCCCCCTCCCCTCCTCACTCACGGTGGGGACCCCGATTCCTACCATACAGTCACTCGCCCCTTCTGCACTACCACCTGCGCCTGCCGCGCCAGCCTTCCGCGTCATTTCCGTGGTGGAGGACAATGTAAGTACTGTGCCTTTAACCTCCAGTCCAGTTTATGGGCCAACCTCACGCGCTGCTCATCCGTTTGTTCCCACGGTACTGACCGTGCCCACCATGTCGTGCTTCCGTGACTCATCAGGGACATTGCAACTGGCCGGTGTTCAGGATGTGTTTGCTAGTAACACACCCATGCCAGTAGTGTTGGGTTACAGGACAGCCTATCCTACCCAGAGGACAGCAGGCCTTCCAAGATACGCCGAAGCCACACTCGTCCCCCCCCCCCCCTCCCCCTTTCACGGCTGTCTGCTGAAGCTACCTCCTTTATACGAGGACAACCCCGTTTCATGGTTTGCGCTTGTGGAGCACCTTTTCAAATTTCATCAGGTGACCGATGACAACTCTAAATTTCCATATCTCGTCACACACCTCCATGACTACTCAGATTTAATTTGTAACCTCCTTCTTTTGCCACCGCCACTGCCAAAATATGAGTTCGCCAAGAAGACAATATTGGACTGACTCGCCTGCTCACCACAGGAATTAATAATCAAGATCCTTTATGACGAACACCTGGGCGACTGCACTCCATCACAACTCTGGTGCCGCCTTCAGCTACTCATGAGTGAACACATGATACCAGACGTTACCCTGTGGGCGGTATGGTCTGCCAAGTTACGTACCAACCTGCAGATACACCTTCTACCACACTCCTTTGAGTCTATAGGCTCTTTCCTTCACATCGCAGGTCAGCTGTATGTACTACTGTGACAAAAACAACCAGCACACCTCTCACTGCTGGTCGGCACTACGCCGCCTGTTTACTGGCTGTCTGCAGGCAGAGTCAGGGCTCATTCCGCCTCCACACCATCTACACCACCGGGCAGTACTCGTCTGCTCTCTCCTCTTTCCAAGCACTCAAGAATCGCACACACACCATATGTCCCAGTTTACATTCCGGGACAGATCAATGAGGAAAAACCTCTTCCACTGTCACAATCACCACCCCCACCACATCCGGCTCACCCGTACTATTGGTACCACAAGATATTCAGGGATGAGGCCAAGTAGTGCAGATTACCTTGCCAGCACCCAAACGCTGACTGCAGAATCTAAAAGACACTGAGTCCTGCGGGGAGCTTCAGAGGCGTCCTCAAACATTGCACTCCATCCACTCGTCCTCTCAGCCGAGCAGTCGTTTATACATGACCAACATTTCATCGCAGCTTCTTTTCCTAGTCGACACAGGCACTGACGTGTCTGTCATACCTACATTGTTGGCTCCTCCCATTTTTTCACTGACGAAGTTGCTTCAACGTGCTGTCAATGAATCAACATTACAATCTGTCAGCTCTGCTAAAGTTATAGTGCACCTATCTCCTTCTCTACATTTCCCGTGGACTTTTTATAGCCGACATTGACGAATCAATTCTCGGTATGGATTTCTTGTCCCATTACAAACTCACCCTGAACATAGTCCAAGGGTCAGTGCTACACCACCCTCCTGACACTCAAGATACCGTGCTCAGGCACTTCTGATCGTCATTCCGTTTCCGTCGCAACATGTGATTTGGTTCACAAGTGCTCCATCCTCACGGACAAAATTGTGACCTGCATCACTAATCTACTGTCAGAGCACAACGGAGCAGCACAACTCTATCGGCAAAACGACAAGTTGAAATAACGCATTGCTCACACTTTCGATGATCTCATCGCAACTCGTACCTTGCTGCTGCAACTGCAATCCACAGTTCCTTCACCTGATCGACCTTCATCAGCAGACACCAGCACGGACGCTCATCAGGTTAGTTCAAAACCATTCATTGCATGTGACGATTCATGTTCAGTGATCTCTGCACCCACCACATGCCTGTTACGTGCAGTGCCATGTGTTTCAAACAGCGCTTCTAATGACAGTCACGCGCGATGGAAACATGCCCACCACACAGGCAGCCGCCCTACGGTTTGGTAAACATTCCCCCTCTCTCGTGCGCCAATCATGAGATTCAGCGGCCATCACCATTCCCTGTGCGGCGCCAATGTCTCTCTCGCACGCGCTGGTTACTGAAGGCAAAGCTAACAACAGACAGTCACTGCACACCCCAATCTGCTCCGTGCTGTGTGCATGTGACTTTCGTGCTGCCTTTTCCCGCTCATGCTAACGGCTACGCCTCATCGCGCCCCACTCATCCTAAAACCTCATTCACATCAGGACGTTACTCAGCCCCGTGTGCAGTTTACAGTCTCTTCCGTCACTGACGGAATGACACACAAGATAATTACCACTGCCAGCCCTCCTATTAGGCACAAGGTTAGACGTCTCAACCCAATTAAGTTGCGCATGGCCCAGCAGCAAATTATCAAACTTCTGGAGTCAGGCATTCTACAGCCATCTGACAGGAATTGGTCTTCACCGATTCACCTCGTCACCAAACACGACGGTTCTTTTCGAATGTGTGGTGATTACAGATGCTTAAACGCTCATACCGTCATGGACAATTACCCAGTGCTGAACATAAATGGTGATCACCCATATGTTATCGAGTGCCACAATCTTCAGTGTGATTGACTGTAAACGTGCCTATCACCAGATCCCCATAGTGCCAGAAGACATTCCAAAGACTGATCATCATGCCGCTCGGTTTGTTCCTATACAACTTCATGCCATTCAGTTTAAAGAATGCGGCACAAATGTAGCAACATTTCTTTTACTTAATCTTACGACAGTTCAAGTTCTGCTTTGCATACCTGCATGACATCCTCATTTTCAGCAAGTCGACTGAAGACCACGAAGATCATTTATCCCAGGTCCTCCAGACCTTGAACTCCAATGGTGTCAGGGTCAACAAAGATAAATTCCAGTTGCGCCAGCCTTCTGTTACATTTCTGGGTTATATCGTCTCTGCAGGCAGAATCCCGCGTGCAGGCTATCACATCATTGCCACACCCGGCTACGTACAAAGAACTCCGACGTTTCCTGGGTACTACAAATTACTACTGCCAACATTTACCTTCTGCCGCCACCGTGCAGGCCCCGCTGATGGAATCGCTGTCCAGCAAACAGACTTCGGGCCTTAAGCCAGTCCGTTGGACTGAACCTATGCTAGAGGCCTTCAGGGCCCTAAGGACAGTGTTGACCCATGCCGTGGTAGTCGCCCAGCCCGATCCGTCTGCTGAGTTGTTCATCACTACAGACGCCATTGACATCGCAGTCAGGGCAGTGTTACAGCAACGCAAAGGCAATACAGTTTCACCCCTTCATTTCTTCCCTAAAAACTGTCTACAGCACAGAAGAAATATTCCACTTTTGATACAGAACTTCTGGCAGTCTATGAAGCCGTCAAATACTTTTGCTCTGACATCGAGGGCCATTCTTTCTTCATCCTTACTGACCACAAACCACTGGCAGATGCCTTCTGCAGCCCTCCTGAAGCGTTTCCGCCACTTTGACCTGGTCTCTCAATTTACTACATCAAAGGCATTTGCTACATCAAAGGCATGGAAAACATCCCCACTGATTTCTTTTCACAGATCAATACTGTCACATGCATCATCAATTTATCTAATCTCGATGCTCTCCAGGCCTCTGACATTGAATCTCAAGCTCTCCTCACGGATCCTCAGACATCGCTTGTGTTTACCAAAGCCAAGTTCCCTAGCGTTTTGGAAGACTCTTCTACTGGCACTCTGTGGCTGTTGCTCCCTCCCACGTTGTGCCAACAAGCCTTCGAGGCCTTGCATAATCTCGCCCAGCCTGGCGTACGTGCCACCAAAAGCCTCGTCACCAAGCGTTTTGTTTGGAAAAATGTTAAGCAGGACTGTCAAAACTGGGCACACAGCTGCATTTCCTGCCAATGCAACAAAATCGGACGCCACACCTCTTCCCCCCTTGGCAAGTTTGACATTCCACAAGGATGTTTTCGTCATGTACATATAGACCTTATCGGCCCTCTGCCACCGTCAGAGGGCCACAGATATATCATCTCCACAATCGACGACATGCCTTGTTGGGTGGAAGCTGTTCCTTGACCCAACATTACAGCAGAAACTGTGGCCAAGAGATTCGTCTCATCATGAATCGCTAGGTTCTGTTGCCCGTCCACCATCACAACTGACCAGGGACGACAGTTCGAGTCCGCACTTTTCATGATTCTATGTAACCTTAGCGGTATTAAAAAAATGCATACAACAGCCTACCACCTGCAAAGCAACTGTTTAGTGGAACAATGGCACCACACCCTTAAAACAGCACTCAGGTGCCATGACAGCCTCTGGTCTGAGGCACCTTCTTGGGCGTTACTCGGTCTCCATTCGACCTTTAAACCTGACTTATAGGGAATCATCTCCAAATTCGTTTTCGGTGCGAACCTGGTTGTACCTGGGGAACTTATCCTGCCTTAAGCACCCAAGGATTTCCCCACCTCCTCAGACTTTATTAGTAGAATGTGCACCCACTTTAGACACGCACAGCTACACCTGCCTGTCAGCCATTCCCTGCCAGACACTTACGTGACAACCACACTCAACATATGCTCCCACGTGATGCTCAGGGACAATTCTGTTAGACCCCCATACCTCGGCCTCTTAGAAGTACTCCAGAGGGGCAAGATGACGTTCGACATTATGGTTAAAGATTGCCCGCAGACCATTTCACTACACAGGCTCAAGCCAGCTTTCATGGACTCCGACTCCCCTCTGCCGTCCCAGTCAGAACATCCAGAATTTTCCATTGCCGAGCCCGATAATGAGTTAGCTCATCCCATGGTAGGGCCTTCTCCTTCTGATGATTTGTCACCGCAGTTTGTGGGTTTCCCAAGCATGTCGTCATCAACCTCATGCGCAGGTTATGATGATGTTTCATCTACTGGAGAGATTTGTTCTGTGACTTTCAACTTGTGCTGCAATGTACCACCGAACCGCGTCGACAACGTGTCGATTGTCGCTTTCGACGACCGTGTGCTCGTGCTCCTTGCAGACACTGCACACTCGACACTCAATGAGGAACTAGATGTCAAGATAGTGCATAGTCTGTCCCTCCCCTGAGAGTGCGATCCATCAAGAGCTCGTGCATTCATCTCCTCGGATGGCTCAATTTGCATTAGGGGCAGGCATGCTCGCACCCCTCCCCACACCTCTACTCCCAGGCCGGCTGATGCATCGTCCACCTCTGCTGGCTGTCTGATTATGATGTGGACCTGCAGCCCATCACTGTGCCTTCACACGCTGCCCTGATTGAGATGGAGCTTCTAGTCATGCGCCTGCCGCCTCACACTACTCACTCCGAAGCCGAAACCCATACGACCTCCCCTCAGGCCTCACAGGCCGTACTCCGTGCTACGGGGAGGGGGGGCTGTGTGTGGCGTCGATAGGTTGTATCGACCACGTAAAGCATGATCTTTGAACTCTAACTGCTCTGATGAGCCACCCTGTTAATGTTCCAGTCAGCCTTTGTACCTTGTACGGTGTACACGTGTATCTTTCTTTGTGCTGAAATATATGTATGTATAGACATTTATGGGAACAGTTGGTTGCGTATACAGTTATCCGTATTTCCATTTCCCGTAACTCTATGTTTTATGTCTTTTGGTAATTGCCTATTACTGGATTTTTCATTGTTGTGAAGCTGTTTTCACAAAAACAAAGGTAAATAGGGCAACAAAGTAAATAACCCATAATTACATTATTACTCTTCAATGAGTCACCAGAGACCTTTCATCCTTGTACCAAAACACTCAGAAAATATCTCTTAATGACATCCAAAATTTTGTCAGTGTAATTCACATTCACTCTGTATAATAAACAAACATAAAGCAGTACTACAGAATATTTTGGCATCTAGATGATACTCTACCAGAGAATAATGAAAGCGAGCGAACAGGCCACAGCCTGCTCATTCGCGCTGCTGCTGCTGCTGCACAGGCAACTGCATTGAACGCTGCCACGATGCCTTACAGAAGATACCGTCGACGTTCTCGTCAAACAGTTTACAAAACTATCGAGAACATTGAAATGACAACATCTGCTGCTGACAAGAAGAGTAACAAGTTGAAGAACATATCTGCCAGTGAACTCCTCGAAGGACCCTGTATGTTTCGTGGTTGCAGACTAAATTTTAGTATTGACGTGAATGATACATTTATGCATGGCAACGAATGGCTAACAGTAGCTATCGTCAGAGGTGGATCTGGTGTTCCCGCAGTTGGTGGTCTGGAGAGTTTCGTCGATCGTGATGTCATCGCATTCCGCACCTACCACATTGGAGAAATTGCTAATAAAGACTTTGGAAAATCTGTATATACCTCACCTTCCTCACTATCCCTCTACACTAGAAGTAGACGTAAGATTAATGTTAATGAATCTGTATATATTGGGATTAAAGGTAAAGGATGTTGTGAATATATAAAGTTTGTGGGAGACTGTACTGTATATTTTTATAAATAAAGTGATTGCTAGCGTAGCCCTATATTCTGTAGCGTAGCTGAGAACCTGTAAACGTACATCTAGGATCTGTCGGCCACAGAGTATGTAACAGCATGTTCCATGTTAAAGTTCTTATCAGGTTGACCTTTGACCCCATCGCGCGAGGCTGGCTTACGCAATCGTGGCAGCGCGCCAACCGCAGACTCGACGGTAGCTGCAGTTTTTTTATTACCCTTACACAATAAACAGCAAACAAAAACATGACAAAAAGTCATGCATTCCTAGTTCTCAATCTCTCTTATTGTGAAAAACAGCGTTGTTTGAATTATGAGATTTTTCTCTCTAACCTGTCTCCTCATACCTGCAATGATCCCTGACAAATGTCTTGTCCGAAGAACATTTTTCCTCATTGCAAAGACTACATTCAATTTTATTTTAATAACTTCAAGTCTATTTATGCTGCCTGACAAAAACAGTAAAGCACCAAGAAGACATGGTCAGATGCCAATGTAAATTTGTACATTTACACACTATCAGGGGCTATGTGAATGACTAGAATTGCAATTCTCTCTGACAAGCAGAAGAGCCATCAGACTGCATTATAGTTGTTTATATCTGGTGGTGTTAGTAGACCTGGTAGGTTACATAAGGGGAGTGAACAGTGTCAGATTTGTGTTGTCAATGAAGGACACAGAGGTGACACATATTCATGTGAGACAGTACTATCAGCAACTGACAAAATTTACAAGGGGTGTTACTGTGGCTCTTCTTTTGTGCCAGCTTGTCGAATCATGCAATATCCAGATTTCTGGGGCAGTCAGCTATGACAGTGTCCCAGTGTTGGACAGCATAGGAAAGTGAGGGCAGGGATATTTCTCACGAAGGTTCCAATCAACCATATCTGACCACAAAAGGGAGGGTCATCAGTTGTGTGCCCAGCCCATCAAAACCCCTTCAGATCTGCTCCATCATCCATGAACAAGTAATGTACTTGCTGCAGATGGACTAGAGAATTACCATCCTATGCACAGGCTCCATTAACACCACAACATCAAAGGCTGCATTTAGAGTGACGCTGTGACCAGGAAGCATGGACTGCTGACAAATGCCATCATATTGTGTTCAGCAATGAATCACAGTTCTGCCACACTGTGGGTGACCATTGCCACTGGGTCAACAGTGAACTGGAGAGAAGGTCTTATTTTTCAACTTTTTTGAGAGGCACAGCAGTCTTAGTCCTGGCATCATGAAATGGAGAGCCATTGGGTATAACTTCATGTCATGGCTAGGGGAACTGGATATCTGGATATACCCAGATAGCTTGCTCATAATAAGCTGGGGCACCATTGTGCTGAAAGAAAGTGGAAAATGTCCTGTCTTAGTCAATAGTGACAGCTGCATATCTTCGTTTAATAACTGCAGATAATGGGCTGCTGTTACTGTATGCTGAATCAAGATGAGCCCAACAATATAAAAACCTCATATTCCACACCAAACCATCACTTTCGGTGCACTAACTATCTTGGACGGATTCATCCATTGAGGGCTGGCATCTGACCAGTATCTGTTACTCTTTTTATTTACCTCTATGAGGATGTAGAAATTAGCTCCATCTGTAAACAGTACATCACAGGGAAAACAATGGCCTTTGTCCAGCTTGTGTGTTACTCATTCAGCAAAGTTAACCTGATGGTGTGGATCATCCTCTGTGTGATATTGTTAACAACTGAATTCTGTAAAGGTACCATTTATATGTGGCCAAAATTCTCATTATTGATGTATGGCTTACCCAAGTTTCCTGTGAGATGCAGCAATTCTGTGCTCTGGATCCTTACTGAACAATGCCAAAACAGCAAATGATGTTTCTTCATCTATAGCATTTTCGAAGCAATTTGTTTGCTACACAGAGTTTCACTGAAGTTCACAAAAAGATTTACCACTGCACCGCAAGTAATGGAAAGTCTATCTGGATGACAGTGGTTGAAATCCTCTGTCATAACAATGGCACACCTCTCTCCTGAAATCAGGACAGTCCCAATGTGTTTGATTTGTGTTACTGCTATCAAATTTCACATCATCTACATGGGAGAAATGTCAATCGTAACTCAAGAATGAATAAAGTTTTGCTCAAATGTAAACCTTATCTTTCTCAAATAATTCTTTGTCTGTCAGATGGTAGAGCACTTGCCCGCGAAAGACAAAGGTCCCGAGTTCGAGTCTCGGTCGGGCACACAGTTTTAATCTGCCAGGAAGTTTCATATCAGCGCACACTCCGCTGCAGAGTGAAAATCTCATTCTGGAAACATCCCCCAGTCTGTGGCTAAGCCATGTCTCTGCAGTATCCTTTCTTGCAGGAGTGCTAGTTCTGCAAGGTTCGCAGGAGAGCTTCTGTAAAGTTTGGAAGGTAGGAGACGAGATACTGGCAGAAGTAAAGCTGTGAGACCGGGCGTGAGTTGTGCTTCGGTAGCTCAGATGGTAGAGCACTTGCCCGCGAAAGGCAAAGGTCCCGAGTTCGAGTCTCGGTCGGGCACACAGTTTTAATCTGCCAGGAAGTTTCATGTACTCAGATGTTTTCTTCCTCTCATATATCATACTCTGTTTATCCGCTTATTTTGGTTTGGAGAGGTGCTTCCGCACCTATGGAATACCTTGTACATTGGAAAACTGTGACTATTCTCTAGTTAAAAATATCAGTGCTACAACCACTATGCCTACATGTCAGACTGTGGAAATATGACACATGAAAGCACACATTTCATTTGCTGAGAAGATCTGACAGTGACAAAACAAGTGCATTCCTAAGTTCTAATAATCTCCTGAAAAATGCAAGAATATTTCATTTCTAATATGTTATTCACTTGTTCTATGGAGAAGAAATAAAAACTTTGAGGTTCGCCGATGACGTTGTAATTCTGTCAGAGACAGCAAAGGACTTGGAAGAGCAGCTGAACGGAATGGGTAATGTCTTGAAAGGAGGATATAAGATGAACATAAACAAAAGCAAAATGAGGATGATGGAATGTAGTCGAAGTAAGTCAGGGAATGCTGAGGGAATTAGATTAGGAAATGAGACACTTAAAGTAGTAAAAGAGTTTCGCTATTTGGGGAGCAAAATAACTCATGATGGTCGAAGTAGAGAGGATATGAAATGTAGACTAGCAACGGCAAGAAAAGCATTTCTGACAAAGAGAAATCTGTTAACATTGAGTATAGATTTAAGTGTCAGGAAGTCGTTTCTGAAAGTATTTGTATGGAGTGTAGCCATGTATGGAAGTGAAACATGGACAATAAATAGTTTGGACAAGAAGAGAATAGAAGCTTTTGAAATGTGGTGCTACAGAAGAATACTGAAGATTAGATGGGTAGATCACATAACTAATGAGGAGGTATTGAATAGGATTGGGGAGAAGAGAAGTTTGTGGCACAACTTGACTAGAAGAAGGGATCGGTTGGTAGGACATGTTCTGAGGCTTCAAGGGATCACCAATTAGTATTGGAGGGCAGCAAGGAGGGTAAAAATCGTAGAGGGAGACCAAGAGATGATTACACTAAGCAGATTCAGAAGGATATAGGTTGCAGAAGGTACTGGGAGATGAGGAAGCTTTCACAGGATATAGTAGAATGGAGAGCTACATCAAACCAGCCTCAGGACTGAAGACAACAACATTCACTTGTTCAGTAGATCTTCCAATCAGGTTTATTCATTCTGCCATTCCATCCCATTTTCTAAGCAACAATGTTACATATTTCTAGAATACTAACCTTGGAGGTGTTTCACTTCTTGTGCCTCAAAAGGAATGTCATTTGTCAACAAGAACAAGAGAAGTGCTCTTGACGGTTGTGAAATCAGATCATAGTAAACTTTCAGTGACATATTGAAACTTCTCCTTTGGTAGTTACATGTAAATGTATAGATACCAGTGATCCTAAAATTAAAAAAAATGTTTCATTAGTTACAGAGAACACCACTGCTGCAAAAATTACAAAAACAACTTGAGATGTTATGAAGCTGTTCTGTTTGTCGTAACAAATGTTTTACTTGGCTGAAGTTGAAGCCTCTTATTGTTGACCAGTCCAAAACATAACAATACCTGGCAAGCATCTTTATTTTAAGCACACAAAAATTTCTAGTCATAACAGATACTTTACTTGGCTGAATTTGAAGCCTCTAATCATTGGCCAATCCCAAACATAACAATACCTGGCATGTAACATCTTCATTTTAAGCATACAAAAATATCTAAACCCTTAATGAGTTTCCATCTGAAACTGGGTACGAAAATCAGAGCTCTGCCTTCCAAAAATTAGTGGAAATCTGGAAACTGTTTTAATCACTCAAGTAGACCTCTGGTATGAATAATCCAGTTTTGCCCTAATTTCTGAGTGGAGCTTCAGCCAAGATGAAAAGGAAACCACAAAAATTTAGGCCATTTTCAGTTTTTTCAAATTACTCTAAAACTAATCATTTAATTGAAAAAGCCACAGTTACCAAAAATGTAGACCAATAAATTCTGCATTAATTGGGAACCAAAACTTCGTTATTTTATTAAAATTTCCTATAGAATAGGTAAGTGAGAAAATAGTAATTTTTTATGTGTTTCAAAAAACACTGATTTTCTCATTATAAAATGTGCAGCATACAAGAACTGGCCAATCTGACACAAAGTTTTATCTAAGGAAAGTTGCAGAGCATCAAACTGTGAAATTTCAAAGAAGAAATCGAGGCCTACCTCTGAGTATGTGACATCTAAAATCACAGCACACGAAGAGGTCATCCTGTCGATGGTGAAACAATCTTTCACAGAATCACTTTCCACAACAAGTCCAACAAACAAGAGCTTCATCACTGTTTGGGTTATGAACTGGCCCCATAGCCTCTGCCTAAGTTTGATGATATAGATGTCCAGGAAATACAAAAAACTGTGTTTTTCAAGTTGTTTGATGCCTCTAAAGGCAGAGTTCATTATGGATGGAGGATTTCTGTTGCATAGATTGGCACTGAAGGCAAAATAACTATTTTCTTCCATAGTTACATAGTATGTGTTTGTATTCCAGAAAGGTCACAATAGTGCTCGATGGATACACTGATGTGATGAGTGTCAGAACACAAAATCAGCTGAGCAGCTGGACAGAGCCACTGAAAGAACTGCACCAACTGTCATTTTTAATGAAGCAACATCAATAACCATGGCACAAGATTTGTTTCTGTTGAACAAACAAAATGAACAGCACCTCATTTCTTAATGATAGCATAACTTGAGGGAGATCACTTTAACACAATGGCAGCTGGTTGTCATGTGTTAATGTGCTGCAGCACACTGTAAATATCACACTCAAATTAAGTCACTTCCACTGAAATGCAAGCCAGAAATCACACTAAAATAACGGCAGTTTTCTTCAAATGCGTGCTGATATGCAAGTAAAGTAAATGAAAACATATTTTGTTATGCTGTCTTTCATGATAGCTAGAAACTAGTGCTGAATGATGAAATGACAATCAGCCACGAAATGATCATCTCAGAGAAGGGAGCAGCTGCTTGTTTTTGAATGCGCAGTTGGCTGTCAGTGACGGAGCGGTGAGGACGTGTGCTTGCCACCCCACCAGCCTAGTGGCGTAAACGAGTTTGTTTACTTCCCGTGAGCACAAGTCACTTACAACAAGCTCATTGCAGTGACATGGCAAACTCATATAGGAATAACACTATCAAGATTACGTTCCAAGCCAAATATCCAAGACTGCGAGCATATGAAGTAGGAAAGTTCTTGCATGATGAACTACTTCTAGATCCACAGGACATAATTAGTATTCACTTTTCAGTCATGGCCAGTGTAGTCAATGTTAAGATAATTAACTAAGAATCATGGATGAAGATGGTTACCGGCATTGCCGGAAAACCCCAGTTTAGGCACTCTGACGGGCGTATTGGTGCTGTTACCATTGAACACACAGGCCTAGGCATGAGGACCCTTCAGGTATTCGAGCTACCTTTTGAGGTACCCCGAGTCTGGTATCTCCACTCTTAAGCCATACAGGACTGTCATAAGCCACCTGGCTGAGAAGTGGCAAACTTTTACAATGTGTCCCATACTCAACGGAGTAAGATAAGTCAAAATTGAACTGATGAAGTATGTTCCTTCATACTTAAACATTGGCAGTTGTCATGCAATTATCATGTATGGTGGACAACTGCACACGTGCTCTGGATGTGAACAGTAGGGTCATGTTTGCTCTGATTGTTTGCAGTGGCGGATCACCCAGATGCATCAGAAGAAATGGTACAACATGTTCCTCCATCAGTTCTACCAATTACTTCTGCACAAGTGATGGCACCTACAACATCTGATGTACAAATAATGTCACCTAAGACATCTGATGCACAAGTGGTGGCACCTGCAATGTCTGACGGTGGGGATCAGGATAGGTTACCACCGCAGAGAGATGGACATGTTATTGATGAGGCACACACCATCTGCTCTCTGCAGAAGGAGTCACCAGACAAACTTGAACAGCAGCTGCCACTGCACAGTGAGCAGATGGATGTTGATCCACAAGTTGTGCCAACCCAAGTTTTCCTCTCAGAAGGTACAGAGGAGTCGGATCTACATTCACATTCTGACTCAGGGAGGCATGTCTGGAAGAAGCATTCTCCCCGCAAGCACAAGAAATGCCGAAAATGCCGATGGATGCCATCTGACAACTGTCTCTTGGGGACAGATACACACTATCATACTGATTTCGACAGTGTCATGGATGCCCCTGCTCCGGAGGCACTGACCGACACTGCTATCTCTTTAGGAACTGAGGCAATGGACTTTTCTCCTCCTGAACATCCGTTCGGAGATGGAGGGGTGAAGGAACACCGTCGCAGCCATGAGGAATCACAACAAGGGCCTCTTTGGCAGCCGATGAACTACACCAACAGCCTCTCTCCAGTAACTCATGGGGCGACAATGCGGAAGACAACTCTTTGGTGGGCACGTCACTTACAGTGAGAGGGGGAGTTACACAATCCTCCCCATCTCCTGCAGACAGCATGATAATAGAAATGACAGGATGTCGTGGGGGTGACCAAACCCATCGCCATTGCATAGACCAATGACTGCTGCTGCCTTTGAGGGCGAATGACAGTCATATCAATTCGAAACAATTAACATCAGTACCATCTGGTTGCACGAGTAGCTGTCATTGTTACGTGACACACTTCATTCGGCTGACATTGATGTGGCCTTATTGCAGGAGGTATACATTCTTGGCTTCCAGGACATCTTCAGATACATGACATGCATATCACACATGTCGGATACAGGCAGTGGCGTCACAATACTTCTCAAAGAAAGGTTAATAGCCACTGATATGCATTGCCTACTGAATGTTAGGGGCATGGCGTTTATGCTACAAGGGATACACCTCATCAACATTCACGCACTGTTCACTACCAGCAAGAGGCATGAAAGTTCACTGTTCTTTACTGAGGAATTAACACAATTATGCCAAGGCAGGATGGATGATATGGTGATTGGGGGCAGTTTTAATTGTACACAATCTCCCAAGAACCAAAGTCCTCAGCATTCACCATGCCCAGCACTCAGCACTGTCATTCATGAGCTCATTTAGGTAGAAGAGATATAGGACATCATCTATGCTGATAGGCAGGGTTTCACGCACTTTATGAAACATTCATCTTGCAGAATTGATAGGATATACACCTCCTGCTCTCCCAGGGATGCAGTAACGACAGCCGAGTTATGGCCAGCAGCATTTACTGCCCATATTGCTTACATCAGTATTATCATGCTTCGACGCCAACAAGTGTGGTACAGCCACAGCCCATGGAAATTTAACACCGCTCACCTGGCCTCACCAGAAGGTCAAGCGGCAGTCGGAGATACGTGGAGACAGTGCCTACGACAACAGGGAGCATGTACCTCCGCTTCACAGCCATGGCTGGACTGCGCCAAACCAAGCCTTTGACATACCTTCAAGACTTTTAGTGGGGAAGCTGTGCCATGGAGTTGCAGCACTACTGAGTTCTACTACACCATCTTCAGGGAGTGTTCCATTGTGCCTCCATCACCAGATCGCCAGATGACTGTCAACCAAGCAAAAGCCAAGATTTTGACGACATGTCAATACCTGGAAGGGACCATCATTCACACACATCAAATGGCCAGAACCACCAACGAACAGCCCTCCATGTACCGTATAGCCATGGAAAGAAATCACAGAGACAGGACATTGATCCATGACAGAAGATGGCGTCCATCACATCACGCAAAGAGACATAAGCAGTGCATGCTTACCCATTATTCTCAACTGTATACAGAGAAAAGATCTGATCCAGAGATCATTACAATTTTTGCTGGTTTGATGCACACAAAAATTTCTCTGGAACTCCAACAGGAACTGCTAGAACCAATGACTGAAGAAGATGTGTTGGATGCCATAGGAAAAGCGGCACCCAGTAAGTCACCAGGACTGGATGTGTCACCATTGGAGTTTTATAGGACATTCCAGAGACTATTGGTACCTATTGGACTACTATATATCAGGAGCTCATGACACCAGAGATGCAACTTCTGTCTGCATTTGTGAATGGCATCATCATCCCAATCCATAAATCTCCCAGAGGATCATGTATTACGATTACCGACCATTAACTTTGTTGAACTGTGTCATGAAAATATTCACACATCTGCTGGCATCTCCAGTTCGGTGTGTCCTATCAGTGGATCAGGTACCAATGGGTAGGACCCATAATATCCATGCTGCACTGTGCCTTCATGCATTGGACCTTCATCAATGGACCAAATTTGTTAATGTCTATCAGGCATCATGAATTCTGCTTGTAGTCGAAACAAGGTGGTAAGTGTATTTTCTGCAGGTAGTTGCTGTTGCATTCAGCAGGTTTAATGTAACAGCTTACACTTGGCAGGTTGTGATAGCTCTAACATGATAACAGGTAGTCAGGATAACAATGCTCACTGTAGCATGTGAATTTTTCCACCAATTTCTACCCATGAGTTCAGACTTTATAAATAATATCAATTTACATACAGTCAGTGCTGTATTCCTAACAAAAATTGTGGGGAACTTACGTAAAGAAGATCCAGTAAATTGGCATATTGTTCAGACTGTTGTACATGTGTATTAGCCTTCTAGCCCTGGTTGTCCTAGGCATGTGTATGTGTTTTGACCCATATTTTGATGTAGTCCTTGGTGTTCCTAGATGTAGTAGAGGAACCACAACTGAAATAAACATTAAAGATGAGTGATGGCAGACAGACACCAAATTCCACCTTGTTGTCATAATTAAGTTTATTGTAATGAAGCATTTTTCACAGTTCAGTGTCATCATAGGGAGTGTATCAACACAAACAAAAATTGGTTTATGGTTTTGAGGAATTTTATCTCCACTGCTGTCTACATGATCTCTGAAACCTTCTCTTACATATGGAAAAGAAAGAAAAAAATGATCACACATTTTTCTTAGATTTTCTTCCCCTTCTAGCACCCTTCTCAAATAGCTGTCTACTTCCTTCATGCAAGCACCTGACATTTTCTTCTATTGTTCAATGGCTCTTACTGGCCACAAAACAGCCCTATATGATGAGGGAATATTACCACTACTCCCTTGGAGATCTGGTGAGAGGGTACTAATCTATTCAAGAACATCAGAAAACAGTGCAATGTTGCACACAAACTTGGGACTTGATAGCTTTTTCTACAGTCCCTTGAATTCTTTCCATACATTTGATTTTCTAGTCATGCAGTCTGAATACCTATTAAAATGAGTGCTCAAAGCCTGGTAGGACTTTCGTACTGCCTGCACTGCTCTAAAATCTCAGGCCACCCAACATGCCAAGACCACTATAGACATTTTCATAAGTTCTGCACCTTACTCTTGTGCAACAGTTGACAGTTCATGTTGATTCTTTGGAGAGTGATGGTACAGTGTTTATAGCTTATTAAAAAATGATAATATGATTCACACCTGGAACTGCTTCAGTTGCATCAGCAACCCCCTATTCAATGTGATTTGAATAGTTTGTTGTGCTTGTTTTGAAGTCATTCTCAAACATATAAATTCTTACCTAGCATTACACTAGCATCATCACTGCAAGCTACAAGCTGTTGTCATTCAAATAACTTGAAGAAATACCATGCTTAGAGAAACATCTTAGAAGTTTAGCTCCTATTGCTTCTGCATCTGTTTTTTGAAGTCCAGTGATAATCCACAAGAAGGTATTTACAATAGAGTCACTAATTTTTCACTTCAAATACACAACTGAAACTGACTGTAAAGCCATGGATATAGACTCACCAATGTACACAGAAATCTTGGAATTCTTTAGTATTATGGATGGACAGAGTTTCCTCCTTATTGTGGCCACAGTGCAGTCTGTGATGCTGGCACAACTGAGTTTATTATGTACTCTTTGGTTCATGTGGATACCATTCCGCATTTGCAAAGCCATGAGCTTGTGAAGGTCAAATAATAGCTTGTTAATTTTTGCTCTGTGTAACACAGTCCCTGTACTTCAAAAATTGCTTTCTGCTGCTTAACTACATCATTTTATAGAACACTGTCTTGCCTTTCTTTCCCTTGTCTGCATGCAGTTAACCCTTTGAGTGCTGCACCGGCACATGCGGCTGGCCATATCAAGCCTGCCCTTGGGGCCAACTAATCCGTGTACCACCACTGGCAGCCACTTCCACAGACTATTGTGTGTGCCTGAGCTCTCTGCTTGGCCGTCCTCGCCCTGGCCTTAGCATTTCTGGAACCACGGCAGCCGTGACAGTCTCGCAGTTAGTGTGATCACTGATGTTACAAATAAATGCAGGATATCTGGATACTTATTCCATAGCTTTGAATCTGGAGATGAACTGCTCGACACACCTAATGTACACTGAAACTGCTTACACTGCTAACATGTAACTCCTCATCAAAGGTTTTCTTTCATTTGCAATTAGTTCTTGAGAATCGTCATAAGGTCTCAGTATACATCTGTGTTTTATTTGGCATAATGATACTTAATTATCAGATTTCTGTACGCAACTTGAAATGTAAACGCTGTAGAATCTGTAACGACCAAACGTTGATGTTCTTCTGTACTAGCACAATAATCTACATCTATCTACATCTACATCCATACTCCGCAAGCCATCTGACGGTGTGTGGTGGAGGGTACTTTGAGTACCTCTATTGGTTCTCCCTTCTATTCCAGTCTCGTATTGTTCATGGAAGGAAAGATTGTCGGTATGCCTCTGTGTGGGTTCTAATCTCTCTGATTTTATCCTCATTGTCTCTTCACGAGATATACATAGGAGGAAGCAATATACTGCTTGACTCCTCGATGAAGGTATGTTCTCAAAACTTCAACAAAAGCCCGTACCAAGCTACTGAGCATCTCTCTTGCAGAGTCTTCCACTGGAGTTTATCTATCATCTCCGTAACACTTTCGCAATTACTAAATGATCCTGTTACAAAGCGCACTGTTCTCTATTGGATCTTCTGTATCTCTTCTATCAACCCTATCTGGTACAGATGCACGCCGGTGAGCAGTATTCAAGCAGTGGGCAAACAAGTGTACTGTAACCTACTTCCTTTGTTTTCAGATTGCATTTCCCTAGGATTCTTCCAATCAATCTCAGTCTGGCATCTGCTTTACCGATGATTAACTTTATATGGTAATTCCATTTTAAATTACTCCTAATGCCTACTCCCAGATAATTTATGGAATTAACTGCTTCCAGTTGCTGAACTGCTATATTGTAGCTAAATGATAAAGGATCTTTCTTTCTATGTATTCGCAGCACATTACACTTGTCTACATTGAGATTCAAGTGCCATTCCCTGCACCATGTGTCAATTCGTTACAGATCCTCCTGCATTTCAGTACAATTTTCCATTGTTACAACCTCTCGATATACTACAGCATCATTCGCAAAAAGCCTCAGTGAACTTCCGATGTTATCTGCAAGGTCATTTATATATATTGTGAATAGCAACAATCCTATGACAATCCCCTCGGCACACCTGAAATCACTCTTATTTCGGAAGACTTCTCTCCATTGAGAATGACATGCTGCGTTCTGTTATCTAGGAACTCTTCAATCCAATCACACAATTGGTCTGATAGTTCATATGCTCTTACTTTGTTCATTAAACAACTGTGGGTAACTGTATCAAACGCCTTGTGGTAGTCAAGAAACATGGCATCTACGTGGGAACCCATGTCTATCGCCCTCCGAGTCTCGTGGACGAATAGCGTGAACTGGGTTTCACACAATCGTCTTTTTCGAAACCCATGTTGATCCCTACAGAATAGATTTCTAGTCCCACATGCCACTGATTGCAACCGATTTAGCCATTCATTTTAAACAACTTCTATTCACAACTGAGATTTTGCTCACAATAACAATAAACAAGGCTCAAAGTGAGAGACAGGGGGAAGCAGAGAGGGACAGTAGGGGAACAGAGCAAATGAACATAGAGAGGAGGAAGGAGATACTCGGAGAGCAAGAGATAGAGAGAGATACGTACGTGGAGATCGTGGACAGAGATGGGGGTGGGGGGGATGGGGGGTGGGGGAGGAGGTTATAGACACAGAGTGGAGAGAGGAGGAAAACAAAGAGAGGAAGGAGGAGGAGGAGATGGACTGAGAGAGAGAGAGAGGGGGGGGGGGGAGAAGGAAATTAGGACATATATCCAATTCGCACACATATTTAACAATTGTGAAGCATTGCCGTGTTTGCTAGTTTCTGTAAAGGTCTCCGTAAATGATCAAAAGTGTTTGACAAAATCACTCTTACCTAGCCATGAATTTGCCAAGCAAGACCGTACACCTTCAAACAATGTTTGTCAATTTCACCTCACTTTGAAGCATATGCTATTCGTGTTTGTGTGTATTTTGAGCATAGAGAGTATGACCACAAATGCATTCAAAGCAGTCCTGGCACTGACTATGGTACTGTGTTCAAAGGAGCAGAAGAAAACAAGACTATGGTCCAGGGAATTGCTTAAAATTAGAGATTTACTCTTGAAAACATGCTAAAGGAAATATTGTTCTTGGAACCTTATGATTACATCAACTTTCTCTGAATGGATAATGAAACTATATAAAACTTATTGAATCTCTCCTAGAGCAAACTTGCTTGTGAATTTAATCTTGCTTTTGAAGTAGACACCTTTTGTGTGCTGTATTTGCTCACTAGTGGGAATGGCTACAAATGCAGATAAAGCATTTCTAACATTGCCTCTGGGATTGTGCATAAAGAAGAAGAAAACAAGACGTTGGTCCATAGAATGGATTAAATTGGAAATATGCAATTGGAAACCTGTTAATGAAAATGTTTCACTCAGAACGTGATGATTACATCAACTTTGGTTCAAATGGCTCTGAGCACTATGGGACTTAACACCTTAGGTCATCAGTCCCCTAGAACTTAGGACTACTTAAACCTAACTAACTTAAGGACATCACACACATCCATGCCCGAGGCAGGATTTGAACCTGCGACCATAGTGGTCGCGCAGTTCCAGACTGAAGCACCTAGAACCGTTCGGCCACCACGGCTGGCTACATCAACTTTCTCTGGATGGATAGTGAAACGTTTAGTAACTTGTTTAGCATTACTTCACCCTCACATTGAAAAAGAAGACACATGATTTATGCTTGATAAATACGCCAAGCTGCATTGTACACAGTCAAATATTTGGCGAGTGTAGTTAAGTTTGACACGGGGGGCTTAAGATACAGATATAGGGATATAGTGGCTATGGGAATACTTCAACATCTCATAGACATTTTACAGACACACGTGTCACATGCACATGAGCATTTTCCTGTCGAAAATAACACCACGATACTATCACACGAGATGCAACACGGAGGACGCAGGATGTCCGTGACGTATCATTGTGCCATCAGTGTTCTCCCGATCACTTAACAGCTGTCACCTGAAATAATATCTGATGGGTCCCCACACCATGACGGCTGAAGTAGTACAACTGTGCCTCTCAAACATAGAGAGAATATGATCTCTCCCCAGGTCGTCTCCATAGTCACCAACGCCGGTCATCTCGGGCACTGCAGAACTGCGGTTCATAGCTGAACACGATGCCCTTCACCAGCAGACCACACTTCTCCATCATTGCATCACTCCAAATATAGCCACTTTTGTTGTGCTGTCAATAGTAGCCTTCGCATGGTTCAGTAATTCTCATATCCGGCAGCTCTAGTCACTGACTGTAGGTGCAATATGACACAGAATGTTGCAGGGAGTCCATCACCTTTTCTCGGTTGGGAGGCACAGATATGAGGGGTTATGCGATTTGGTGCACAATAATGCGATCCTCCCTAGTTGTGGTCAGAAGTGATCGACCAGAACACTGACAATGAGGTTGCGAGCCCTCACATTCCCATGCATTTCAAACGTCGGGCCACTGTCACAGAATGTCCCACAGATTTGGATGTTGCACGATTCGTCCACTCAACCAAATGGAGACTCACAATGTGGCCCAATTCAAAGTCTTGTGACAATGTTGTCTCAGACGAGTATGCGGCATCTCCGTGTCCTTCATAGTGATCACTCAGTATATGACGCTTTCACACACCTTATAAACCCTACGAGACCTTGTAACTACACTAAATATGGACAACACTACTGCACTCCAGTGGCCATTCTACCTGTCACAGAGAACTGCAACAGTAATTTCTAAATACTGTATAAAAGGCAATGTGCTGATTGACTAACTCATCATTGCCCAACCCAAAGTGCTAAGGACAGAAACTTGAAATTTGGAGAAGTTGTGGATCTCATACTGAAGGTGTCGTTTAAGAAGATATTTTTCTTAGTTCCAACCGTAAGGGGGTGAAATAGGGGATGAAGGTTTTTTTTGAAAAATGTCGTTATTAACGCCATTTTGAAGCTAGACCTACGAAAATTGTTCAGAAATAAAATTACATGTTCGAGCATTTTTAGAAATTTAACCCTATGAGGTGAAATAGTGGGCGAAAGCTTGTTTTTTAGGAAATATATCATTATTAAAGAACGACTAAAGTATTTTTAAAGCTACACTTATGAGCACTGGTGTTTGACTTCTCAGTTATAAATAAAAAATACGTGTTTCAGTGTGTCTGGAAATTCAACCCCTAAGGGTATGCAGTAGGGGACGAAAATTTGTAAGAAAATGTTTCGTTACATAAAAAACAATTTTAAATTTAAGTTATGAAAATTAGTATATCACTTCTCGATTAGATACAAAGAACTATTTGTTAAGGGATGAAATTTGTTTGGAAATATCTCCACAAGATCGCAAAAGGCATGATGAACAAAAACTTTGGACTCAGCTACGAGAATGTCTTTTTTGTGAGAAGTACATTCGGGAAAGATCATGCTTATATTAACTTAATTAGCGTGAAAAGCTATTTGTGAACAACATAAAATTTCGGTTAAATAAAAACAAAAAAATCTCTGCAAGCCATATAGTCTGCGTGAGCCAAACAGCGGCCTCTGAACTGGTAATTTATATACAGAATGACAATTGAACTATACGAAATAAAATTGCCATAGCTTTTGAACGGTTTGCGTTAGGACGTTCAAAATGCACGATTGACCGCGGGCCATGATGGGAATTAGTATGCTCGTTATGGTTTGGTTTAGCGAGGAAGCCTACTTTCGTTTGTATGGGCTCGTCAATAAGCACAACTGGCTGAGAAATGTGGATTTCGCGAACGAGAAGTCTCTCCACCCTCAACAGGTGGCTGTGTGGTGTGCAGTGTCCAGTCACGGAATGGTACGGTCACTACCAAAATGTAGGTGAAGGTTCTGGAAGATGATTTCATGCCCTTTATCCAAACTGACCCTGACTTCGACAAGATGTGGTCCATGCAAGACGGAGATCGACTCCTCATCGAAGCAGGAGAGCGTTTGCTGTCCTGGAGGTGCACTTTGGGGACCGCATACAGGCTCTGCGGTACTCAGAGGCTATTGGTATGGGCCTCGATTGGGCGCCATAAAATGGTTCAAATGGCTCTGAGTACTATGGGACTTAACTTCTGAGGTCATCAGTCCCCTAGAACTTAGAACCACTTAAACCTAACTAAGCTAAGGACATCACACACATCCATGCCCGAGGCAGGATTCGAACCTGCGACCGTAGCGGTCGCGTGGCTCCAGACTGTTGCCCCTAGAACCGCTCGGCCACCACGGCCGGCTGGGCGCCATATTCTCCGGATCTGAACACATGCGATTCTCTTTTGTGGGGGTATATTAAAGACAAGACGTACAGCACTAACCCCAAAACTACCGCTGAGCTGAAAACAACCATTAAGGAGGTCACCAACAACATAAATGACCTGACACTTCAGTGGATCATGCAGAATTTCGCTATCCGTCTGCGCCACATAATTGCCAACGATGGCAGGCATATCGAACATATAACCTAAATCCGAATATCAGTAGTGACATTTACATGTTGAATAAAGTTTATGCATACAGTTCAATAATTGTTATCCCGTACCCATCGAAGGTGTGCGCATGTTCGAAGTTGCATTGACATCCGTCTTCTGGGTGCTTCATTTTTTTGTCAGGTAGCGTATCACCTATGTCGATACATGATCCGCTGACTTCGACACATCCATCACGGAATTCGAAAACTGGATGAGAACTTCTGACAAGTGCCAAAGTAGCAACAGTAGCAACTTTTTCCAGTCTCATGACAAAAATAACACAGAACGACTTTCAGGGGAGCAGTTGTTCACTCGAGAAGTGAAATCTAGTTAAATAATTTTTGTTTCTTGTTAAAAGAAAAAAAAGAGTATGAAATCAGGTAGTATTTTGTAGAAACCGCAGTATTGTTTCGAGTTATCCGTTTTTCGTGTTAAACGTTCTATACTTGAAAACACAATCTTTCAAAATAATGTAATATTGTAAAAAACTAATGTTACCTCAGTTAATAGGCCGAGGATGTTTTCTCCTTCCCAGGTTTCACAGAACATCTGATACGATTTCTCAATAAGTTGTTTTCGGTATGTGGCCCCTGCTTCCGTTTTCAAAGTCCAAGTCGGTGCCAGTGAGAGTTATCGGTGGAAGTAACTCTGTGTCAACAGTGCTATCATTTGTTTGTCGGTCGGTAGTAGTCCAGTGAAACTGTCAGAAAAAAAGCCTGTACCTTGCAAAAGGTGGGGTAGAAGATTTTATTTTTTAACTCGTTCATATTGTTGGAAATGTTAGAAAACCAAGTTTTGCCAACAAAATTTCTCCTGGGAAAACTTTCTGCAGTCAAAAAACTTCGAAAATTAGGGACTTTTTTCAGTTTTTTTTCAATACATCTCAGTTTCATTTGTTTCTATCGCTTTGACGTCTATTTTCTTTTTTAAAGAGCACAAAATTCTCTACAAATTTGAGTTTTACCATTTTTTCTACTCCCAGTATCTAAGGCGCTACAGCGCGTCAAAAAATCCCAATTTTTCAAATTTCGAGCAAAGTGGCAAATTACCTAATTTTTGAACACTGTTATTTCAGTTTCTATTTGTGTAGTATAAACATATTACTCATCATGTTATTCATTGGAATTTACCATCTCACTCTGCTGCAGGGCCAGGACAAACAGCATCATATTCAGTAACTACGAACACATTCACGTCGGATTGCGTGAAGTTTATTTGTGTTACAGTATGTAATACGATTGCATGCAGGTGCCGTACAGTTTCTACAGTTGATTGACGTTAATGATCAGTTATAAGAAAAGGTATGTAGGAATTATTCTTTAGCGGACAAAAGTGTATTTATTCTTTGGCGGGCGGAAGGCGATTATCTCTGGTGATTGTTCACAGTGCGCTGACAGCTATTAGCACACAACAATAAGGGTCCTACAGTTTGGAGTCGCTTCCATTCAGTATATGTTGTGGTGCTGAAAAAATGTCTGACATGAATTTGTGTTTCATTTGCGAAGAAACTGTGGTGAGTGGTGGACGCAATGTGAAAAACAAAGGACTGAGCACACTTATCGACTGTAGAGCTAAACGCAGGGAGTCTGCTCACACCCGTTTTTTTGAAAACGCTCAGTGAAGTGATGGTGCATGAAGCATGCTACAAGAAGTACATTAATGAGAGAATGATAGCAGCTAGCCTTCGACACCCTCAGGAACCAACAGGCATGCTACGTCAGTCGCAGGAAAAAGGTCAGTTCAATTTCAAAGAGAAATGCTTCTTATGTGCAAAAGGGAACTCTGATGACTTTTTAACCAAGCAGTTAAGATTTCCATATGCCAAATGAAATTTTGTTTACAAAGTAATGAAATTGGAAGTGAAATCGACAGTATTAGAACAGGCTAAACGACGTGGTGATGAATTTGGTCAACAAGTGATAGAGCGGATTCAAAATGTAAATGATTTGGTTGAAGCAGATAAGTGGTACCACAGATTTTGCTACAGAAAGTTCTTTCACCGTGTTTCAGCTACTGGACAGAAACGAGGTTACAGACCTGCAACACAAGTAGATGAAGGCATGTGGGCTATATTTTTATTTATTTACATTTTATGTACGCTAAAAGTGGCCACCTCTACTTACAGGATATGTTGAGACTCGAGGAAAAAATGGATTTATCAGAATATGAGAAGTTCACAACGAAAGGACATTTTACAATCCTGCGATCAGAAGAGTATTGGTCAGGGGTTCCTTCTGACATGACTATAGAACAAACATTGATGAGAACCATGAAGAGTTCTGGAGGACTTACTTCTGGCCGAGGAATTACGGATCGTGTATTAACCAGATAGACATTGGGTATGATTCACATGTAGAACATTTGTGAAGAAATTGAGTCGTATTGCGAAGTGAGCGCAGTAACATCAGAACAGCATGTAGATGCAAGAAGATGTCGCATCGAACGAGACGGCATAGACTTGCGTAAGCTGCGTGATTGGTTTTCAGTGCACCCTCCCTTCCCTGAAAGTGATCTTATATCATCTATCAGCAGTGGTGTTGTCGGAACGGATGATGTTAATTGTCATATGTGTCACGAAGAGGGGGAAAAAGGCATGAAAAGAATAGTTATTGACAATTTCCACGATGTAAAGTTCCGTAGAAAAGATAAAGTTGTGACTCTCCTTTCTGCGTTCAATTCTGTAAAAGCTGGGAGCACTAAAGTTACTCCTGTTGATCCTTTAACTCTTTCCCAAAGGATTTGTTTAATAAAACAAAGTGAAGAAGAGTTAAAAGCCTTTCTGAAATATGAACTTGCTCCATACACAATGTCCCTATTTTCAGAAAAAGGCATAAGAAAAGGAACAAAATCTTCATTCTACAATGCCTTCGTTCCAGTGGAAGATGTGAAGTCAGGTGGACCGAGTAAATTTTTTGTCATTGATAGAGGGTACCTTATCCACAAAGTGACTTGGACTCGAAATGTTTGCTTCAAGTCAATAGCTCAAAGCTATGTTTCTTACCTGCAACGTCATTTTGGATCTCAATTTGCTATTTGATGGGTATCCATGTGAAGGAGACAAATGTAGCACAAATACTGCTGAAAGGATTCGTTGGTCCAAAAAGCATTCTTCGGTTGACGTTGTGGTTGAATCAGAGATGGTGAACCAAGTCCCTCAGGACAAGTTCTTGTACAACGAACGAAACAGATGCGTTTGATCACACTTCTTAAAAAGGAATTTCTGGAGTGTAGCATTGAAGTGCACCAGGCACAAGAAGATGCTGACATTATGATTGTAACATTTGTCATTTCAAGAACCAAAGATTGTGGAAGTGTTGTCATTGTAGGAGAAGATGTTGACCTGCTTGTGCTGGTGACCGGTTTGGGGCAAGGCGTTGAAAACTTATTTTTCTTAAAGCCAGGAAGAGGAAATGCAGAAGACAAGTGGTTTTCCACTGCATCTTACAAGTTTGACAGTGAATATATTCTGTCCACTCATGCCTTTAGCGGATGTGATACAAATGGTTCAAATGGCTCTGAGCACTATGGGACTTAACTGCTGTGGTCATCAATCCCCTAGAACTTAGAACTACATAAACCTAATTAACCTAAGGACATCACACACATCCATGCCCGAGGCGGGATTCGAACCTGCGACCGTAGCGGTCGCGCGGTTCCAGACTGTAGCGCCTAGAACCGCTCGGCCACTCCTGCCGGCGGATGTGATACAACATCCGCTTTTTTTGGTCAAGGAAAAATTAAGTGCTGCAATATTGTTGCGAAAAATGAACACTAACCTCAGCGCTTTGCACGTTCAATAAACCACATGCTACCCGTGAAGAAATAATAACAGCAGGAGAACAGGTTACTATCGCATTCTATAGTGGAGGTGTCAGCAGTTCCCACACACTAGACCATTTGCGATACCAGCTATTCGCCAAGTCTGCCACAAAAAGCAAACTGCGCTAAAGCGCTAAAGTGCGATATTACAAGTATTACACACCCAGAACTGTAAACATTTTTTAGTAACTGACAATGCATTTTAATTGTAATAAAGCTACTTATTTTTAATGTCAACTGTGTGGCTTTTATACGCAAGAATAATTACCTACCTACTTAGGTTGCCTATTACAGCTAATAATAGTTCAGTTTCCTGAGACAATTTATATTGTGTGCTTGCGCGCGCGCGCGCGCGAGCGTGCGTGTGTGTGTGTGTGTGTGTGTGTGTGTGTGTGTGTCTTAATGATGTATTTTACAAATACCAGGGCTGAGGTGGCCCATAGTGAACTTCAGGTAATGATGTAGGAATCACAATAGTTGGGTGCCCAGCAATCCTCATGTTGCATAAAGAGAAATTGAATACCTGAAAGTGAGGTGGTAAATTCCAACATATAACATGATGTATAATGTATTTATACTAAACAAACAGAAACTGAAAAAATAGTGTTCAAAAATAAGGTATCTTGCCACTACGCTCAAAATTTGAAAAATTGGTATTTTTTGAGAAGCTGTAGCGCCTTAGATATTGTGAGTAGAAAAAAATGGCAAAAATCGAATTTGTAGAGAATTTTGTGCTCTTTAAAAAAGAAAATAGACGTTAAAGATGTAGAAGCAAAAAAAACTGAGATATTTTGAAAAAATTGAAAAAAGGCCGTAATTTTCCACGTTTTTTGACTGCAGAAAGTTTTTCCAAGCGAAATTTTGTTGGCAAAACTCGGTTTTCCAATCTTCCCAATCATATGAACGAGTTGAAAAAATAAACTCTTCTACCCCACCTTTTGCATGGTATATCTACTATTTGACTGGACTATAGTGTTTGTGTACGAGAGCTGCGGTTTAAATCTGTATCTACACTTACACTCTATCAACCACTATGAACAAGGATGCCCGTACCCTGGAGTAAGAGGGGAGGGGGGGGGGGGAGTGCAGGTGCCCCAAGGGAAGGAAAAAAATGCAGTGTAATCAGGTTGTTTTCTTTCGAGAAAATGATTTAAAAGTCGGTATTACGAAGGTTTTTTACAGAGTAGGAACTGGAACATTTTTATGGGTACTTACAAGTCACCATTCGTCTCTTCAAATATTAACGTATCTCCGACAAACTATCGTATCGGCGCCCTTGCTATGAAATTCGCGGCAGAAGTGAAGTTCCATTGTACCAGTTATTCCGATTTTTCCCCGGTCAGTTCACGTATGGATTGCTAGAAGATGACTGCTTAAAGGCCTCTGTACGCTCTATAATTGAAGACCTTACATTCTAAACGTGCTTAGGACCAAAAGTAATGTTTTGAGACATAACAAAAAAACAATATCGTATGACATACGAAATAAGCACACACGTTTTTATAGTATAAATATTTATTCATCCAGGAAATGTAGGCTATACTGCAAGGTGAGAGAGAATTACATTTTAATTCGACAGAAAAAGAAAATTAAAAACTTGAGAGCAGAAGATGCCTTAAACATTACCGTATTTAGTCTAAACGGGCTAAGACCAACAGATATCATGCTATAATGGTTGAAAAACGCACGTAAATAAAAACTCTTAAGACATGTAAACAATACGAAATAAAAATAATCAGTTTGCAATATCATTAAAACAGTACAAACCTGCCGATGGTTAAGTGATATATGACAAGCAAGTCCTTTTTTTTCAGCAGACAATCCCATGAAGCATGGACCTTGCCGTTGGTGGGGAGGCTTGCGTGCCTCAGCGATACAGATGGCCGTACCGTAGGTGCAACCACAACGGAGGGGTATCTGTTGAGAGGCCAGACAAATATGTGCTTCCTGAAGAGGGGCAGCAGCCTTTTCAGTAGTTGCAGGGGCAACAGTCTGGATGATTGACTGATCTGGCCTTGTAACATTAACCAAAACGGCCTTGCTGTGCTGGTACTGCGAACGGCTGAAAGCAAGGGGAAACTACAGCCGTAATTTTTCCCGAGGACATGCAGCTTTTCTGTATGATTAAATGATGATGGAGTCCTCTTGGGTAAAATATTCCGGAGGTAAAATAGTCCCCCATTCGGATCTCCGGGCGGGGACTACTCAAGAGGACGTCGTTATGAGGAGAAAGAAAACTGGCGTACTACGGATAGGAGCGTGGAATGTCAGATCCCTTAATTGGGCAGGTAGGTTAGAAAATTTAAAAAGGGAAATGGATAGGTTAAAGTTAGATATAGTGGGAATTAGTGAAGTTCGGTGGCAGGAGGAACAAGACTTTTGGTCAGGTGATTACAGGGTTATAAAAAATACCAAAATCAAATAGAGGTAATGCAGGAGTAGGTTTAATAATGAATACAAATATAGGAGTGCGGGTTAGCTACTACAAACAGCATAGTGAACGCATTATTGTGGCCAAGATAGACACAAAGCCCATGCCTACTACAGTAGTACAAGTTTATATGCCAACTAGCTCTGCAGATGATGAAGAAATTGATGAAATGTACGACGAGATAAAAGAAATTATTCAGGTAGTGAAGGGAGACGAAAATTTAATAGTCATGGGTGACTGGAATTTGTCAGTAGGAAAAGGGAGAGGAGGAAACATAGTAGGTGAATATGGATTGGGGGGAAGAAATGAAAGAGGAAGCCACCTTGTAGAATTTTGCACAGAGCATAACTTAATCAGAGCTAACACTTGGTTCAAGAATCATAAAAGAAGTTTGTATACCTGGAAGAATCCTGGAGATACTAAAAGGTATCAGATAGATTATATAATGGTAAGACAGAGATTTAGGAACCAGGTTTTAAATTGTAAGACATTTCCAGGGGCAGATATGGATTCTGACCACAATCTCTTGGTTATAAACTGCAGATTGAAACTGAAGAAACTGCAAAAAGGTGGGAATTTAAGGAGATGGGACCTGGATAAACTGAAAGAACGAGAGGTTGTAGAGAGTTTCAGGGAGAGCATAAGGGAACAATTGACAGGAATGGGGGAAAGAAATACAGTAGAAGAAGAATGGGTAGCTCTGAGGGATGAAGTAGTGAAAGCAGCAGACGATCAAGTAGGTAAAAAGACGAGGGCTAATAGAAATCCTTGGGTAACAGAAGAAATATTGAATTTAATTGATGAAAGGAGAAAATATAAAAATGCAGTAAATGAAGCAGGCAAAAAGGAATACAAACGTCTCAAAAATGAGATCGACAGGAAGTGCAAAATGGCTAAGCAGGCATGGCTAGAGGACAAATGTAAGGATGTAGAGGCTTGTCTCACTAGGGGTAAGATAGATACTGCCTACAGGAAAATTAAAGAGACCTACTGATGGCCATGGGAGAGCCAGTCCTGACAAAACTCTACCATCTGGTGAGCAAGATGTATGAGACAGGTGAAATACCCTCCGACTTCAAGAAGAATATAATAATTCCAATCCCAAAGAAAGCAGGTGTTGACAGATGTGAAAATTACCGGATCAGTTTAACAAGTCACAGCTGCAAAATACTAACGCGAATTCTTTACAGACGAATGGAAAAACTGGTAGAAGCTGTAAAGGTCCGCCTAGTCGTTGATATCTCTAGTTGCTGTAATCGCACTATTTCACTCCCATTTACGGAGCTTGTTAGCACTTGATGTTAGGTTGGCGCCATTACAATGCATTGTAGTAATCGCTGCTGCTTGCTGGATCGCTGCTGTGTCTCGATGCTGATGCTGGCTCTAAATCTGGTTGTCTAGGGTTAAAAACATGAGGTCCCATGTTTTTCATGTGCTTTTGATGATAAAGAACAATCGAAACCAACACATATGTAAACATCAAATATTTATTACTTTGGTGGCCATCTTAATTCCACTGTCCACCAAAGACCATAACACAACACAAAGTAGTACTTCCTTTACATGTTCTTTGCATTGTTTTTCCATCCCAAACAATAACACAGAAACACACTTCACCAAAGTGACATTCTGACTGCCCCTGACTGCCTCCGACTGCCTGTATTTATAACATTGTCAAAGAACTACTAAAAAGAGATATAGTTTATAAGTCACATGTACATCTGTTATCATAATTTGTGCAGAAAAGTTATTAATTTGCATCGAGTGACATAATTTAACATGTTATTAAAATGACAGACAGATTTGTTGACTTGACAGAATAATTCTTTGTTACAAAAAGGTCGTTTTTTAGAAGTTTGTCAATTGACTTCTCTAATTTGCATAAATAAGTAAGTAACATGAATTATTAAGAATTACATTGGTTTTCGTCTAAAATAGGATTGATTACGTGAATACTGAGTGAAAACGCTCCTAGTGAACAAATAGGTTTCACTGGGTGATTTTTATTTAAGGAGATCCAAAATACCTATGTTGGCCACTATTTTTCGTACTTCATATTAATTATTTAAGATGAACTTAGTGTTTTTACATGATGACATTTGCTGTATCAGTGATCAAGTGATATTAACTTTTGTGTGGGTCAGTTATTCAGTATAATTTAATGGGTTGACTGTTTATGGAGACATGTTATGCAATCATTGTTAACATACACAATAACTTTTCTATAATCATAAATACTCATTAAACTGGTTGAATTTGGAAGGGATCGCATACTTCATTAAAGTAAAGCCTTTAATATGTTCCGTTACAATACCCCCCTCGGGTAATATCATTTACAGAATGTTAATGATATTAGCCGACTAGGACAAATGTGTCAATTACTATGCATAATGTGTATGTATACAACAACCGTTACACCGTTTCAAAATGACTTTTTCCTGCAAATATTTTAGTTGTATTGTTTCAAATGCACTTTGTGTTATGGCTCTCAGTATGACAGCATCATAAAAATCTGATTAGCTGTAGAAAATTGTACACAAATCTTATGCCTAAGAAAAGAATAGTAACAAAATGATGAGTCTTGCACAACAATTTTTTTTTACATTGTCTTTTATTTGGTGCAAGTATGTCCCATATTCAACAATACAAAAAGAAAGTAATAAATGTTTGTCACCTTCTTGCCCGTTGCAAGTAAAGAAGATGTCTCAAAATTTAATATTCAATAGTGACGATAAAAATATAAAAACATTCTCTCAGAGATCTGGAACTTTTCCAGGGTCTGTAGCATGAGTGGTAGTTGCTATTTGACACACCCAGTAAAAACTTTGCTGGTAAAACGCTTTACGGAAAATGGGTAAGTTGTTGTATTCAAACAGGGAAATGTGCTTGATCATGTTTATATGGTTTCAATTCAGTGATGTTTCTTAATCCAAATAACCTTCTTGATCTGGGAAAGATAAGTCTATACGCATTAGGATGTGGGCTTTCTTTTATTTCAAATGGACCAATGTCATTGTTTACTTTAACATATGGACAACCTAGCTCAACATCTTTGTCTATTTTAGTATTTTCAAACAATAGATCATTTTCAATTTCTTTAGTTCCTAAGTCTAATGTCTCTTTCCTACATTTAGCCACATCCCTCTCTGTTTGCAAAGCATTGACATTTAAATATAAACCTTTGTTTTTATCTGTTCCTCTTAACACTGTGTTGCCACTCAACAAATTATTGTTTTCACCCCATTTTTTATAAAGTCCACTACGGATTCTTATCCACCATATAGGATACAAGGTTGCACTTACCTTTGCTAATTCTTTCCAAAAGGCATCTTTGTTTATACAGTTCCCATAGTTGTTCCACAAAACTTCTAAAAACTTTTCCCCTTTCTCTTGAAAACACACATTTACATTCCATCCCTTTATATTTTCTTTAATATTATTATTAGTACCATTCTCATAGCTTAGTGTTCCATAGTTCCCAATAGGCAATAGCTTGTCCTCAGATACACATTCCCTAGTCTGCATTTCACTTAAGTTGACCTCATTATTACCCATGTTTGTCACATCACTTACCTTTACCACATAATCACTTTTAAATTCTACAAATACTTTTATTTCTTCCTCCACACTCTCATCAATAACATCACTTGATTTAGGATAATTATTTAAATGTCCCTCTATTACTTCTTCCTCCTCCTCAACGACAACCCCATCTTCAGTTTCCCCCCTATGTATCTGAATCTCAGCAATTGAGTCTTTTGCTCCATTAAACACTTCGTCATCCCCCTTCATATCAAATAAACCCCCCAAAATAGATTCTACTTGTGGTGTGTCTGACTTGTTATTAACACCAGTATCTTTTTCAGCCCAACTATGGAACTCTGCAATACCTTCAACTTCTGCACTTTCACTAACTACCTGTGCTTGAATACTGTTTTTATTAACTGTATCACTTTTACTCATAGTATCCCAAAACCTTTTATTAAATTCTAATTTATTCATTCTAACAACATCAGTATTTTCATGGTATTTACTCTTTACATTGTATCCTCTCCTTTTCCAGTTTCAGTTATGTGTTGTCCTGTCATAATATTGTCTAGCCCCAAAACTACGGACATCTAGTGGGACTGTCCACCGTTTCCCGGCTGGTTCCCTCGGTCTGTCTGCTTGTAGTTGTCATTTTGTTCACTAGTTTCAAGAAACCCCCTTCTATCTGGTTCTCTTCCCCAATACCTATTTCTATCATTCCTGTTATCTCTCCTCCATCCTCCCTCCTGTGTATTGTTTCTGAAATCATTTTCATATCTCCTATCTCCCCTATTTGGAGCATTATTTCCAGAATTTTCAAAGTTTCTCCTCCCATAATAATCTCTATTTACATTCCTGTTCCACCCCCCCCATACTAGTTGTTGCCAGAGCCAAAACTTTGGTTACTTTCTCTTTCCAAGGCCCTATCTAATCTATCTACAAATTTCAGGAACTCTTCCATTGAATCGTCTGGTCCATGGACCAATTCCCACTGCAGTCTCTCTGGTAATCTTCTTTTTAAAACATCAATTTGTGTCATAATATCAAAAGAGTTATTCAAGTGAGCAAGTTTTTTCAATTGATCTATGCAAAATTTTTGCATTCCCCCTACTTTCCCTCTATACACTGGTCCATTTAGAAATTCTGACTTTAATCTGGCTTGTATGGATTGTGACCAAAATTTGCAAATAAATTTAGCTTTAAACTCTTCAAAAGTATTCCAAGAATCATTATTCTCATTTGCCCAGGATAGGGCCTCCCCTTCTAGAAACCGTTTAACTAACTTAATTTTTATGTTATCTGACATTCCTACAACAAACATATCTTTACATTGGTGAATAAAGTCAATAGGGTGCAGATTTTCACCAGGAAAGCATTTCACTTGGATGTGTCCATACATTGTATTTTGATTGTAAAACATTTGTTTTGACATCAATGCATCTTCCAATTGTGTATATTTAGTGTGTATATTTTCTACTTTTGTATCTACATTAGTGGTATACAGGTTGTATTCTTGTTTAAGGTTTTCTGATGTTTTGTCTATTTTCTGATCTAATCTTTTAGCTTCAGTATCTACTCTGTTGTAGATGACAGCAATGCTGTCTGTGTTAGCTTGTATGTTTTCATTTAAGCTTTCAACTTTATCTTGAAATTCTTTACTGAAGTATATCAGCTGCTCCCTAGTGTCCTTACTGAGGGTAGTTTTAATTTCCTCACACTTCTCATTGAGATGAGTACTTAATAGATCAAAATCCAAACTTAACTTATCCAGTCTATCTGTGTTTTCTTTAAGTTTCAAACTTACTTGTTCACTTGAATGTTTAAAATCCAAACGTACTTGTTCACTTGATTGTTTAAGTTGCGAGCTTATTTGAGTTGCAAACCCTGCTAGCCACTCTGTTAAGTTTGATTGTTCACCATCCCCTGGTTCAATTTTCACATTTCCTACGATCTCATCACTCTCAGGTAGAGACATGTTAACAATTAATTATTTTAAATGACAACAACAAAATACCTTGCTTTATGTAGCTATGCTATGATGTCGTGATCGGTGTTCTTGTTGGCTTTCTTCACTTATATTTGGTTTTATCGAAGCTGAAGTCTTGATTGATGAATTCCATTGACATAATCCAGACGTTAATCTCCCAAGCGGTGTGATGATAGTTTTTCGTAGTCGCACAAACACACTTTATTTATTTATTTATTTTTGACATATTTTCACTGTTGCCACAATGCACAAATAAAATTTTTTTGGAGTGCCAAGCACTTACGAAATTTATCGTTGCACTATTATCATCGATGCACTTAAAGATCCCGGACGAGCCCCCACTTTTGTAATTGGTCCGCCTAGTCGTTGATATCTCTAGTTGCTGTAATCGCACTATTTCACTCCCATTTACGGAGCTTGTTAGCACTTGATGTTAGGTTGGCGTCATTACAATGCATTGTAGTAATCGCTGCTGCTTGCTGGATCGCTGCTGTGTCTCGATGCTGATGCTGGCTCTAAATCTGGTTGTCTAGGGTTCAAAACATGAGGTCCCGTGTTTTTCATGTGCTTTTGATGATAAAGAACAAACGAAACCAACACATACGTAAACATCAAATATTTATTACTTTGGTGGCCATCTTAATTCCACTGTCCACCAAAGACCATAACACAACACAAAGTAGTACTTCCTTTACATGTTCTTTGCATTGTTTTTCCATCCCAAACAATAACACAGAAACACACTTCACCAAAGTGACATTCTGACTGCCCCTGACTGCCTCTGACTGCCCGTATTTATAACATTGTCAAAGAACTACTAAAAAGAGATATAGTTTATAAGTCACATGTACATCTGTTATCATAATTTGTGCAGAAAAGTTATTAGTTTGCATCGAGTGATATAATTTAACATGTTATTAAAATGACAGACAGATTTGTTGACTTGACAGAATAATTCTTTGTTACAAAAAGGTCGTTTTTTAGAAGTTTGTCAATTGACTTCTCTAATTTGCATAAATAAGTAAGTAACATGAATTATTAAGAACTACATTGGTTTTCGTCTAAAATAGGATTGATTACGTGAATACTGAGTGAAAACGCTCCTAGTGAACAAATAGGTTTCACTGGGTGATTTTTATTTAAGGAGATCCAAAATACCTATGTTGGCCACTATTTTTCGTACTTCATATTAATTATTTAAGATGAACTTAGTGTTTTTACATGATGACATTTGCTGTATCAGTGATCAAGTGATATTAACTTTTGTGTGGGTCAGTTATTCAGTATAATTTAATAGGTTGACTGTTTATGGAGACATGTTATGCAGTCATTGTTAACATACACAATAACTTTTCTATAATCATAAATACTCATTAAACTGGTTGAATTTGGAAGGGATCGCATACTTCATTAAAGTAAAGCCTTTAATATGTTTCGTTACAAAGCGGACCTCGGGGAAGATCAGTTTGGATTCTGTAGAAATGTTGGAACACGTGAGGCAATACTAACCTTACGACTTATCTTAGAAGAACGATTAAGAAAAGGCAAACCTACGTTTCTAGCATTTGTAGACTTAGAGAAAGCTTTTGACAATGTTGACTGGAATACTCTCTTTCACATTCTAAAGGTGGCAGGGGTAAAATACAGGGAGCGAAAGGCTATTTACAATTTGTACAGAAACCAGATGGCAGTTATAAGAGTCGTGGGGCATGAAAGGGAAGCAGTGGTTGGGAAAGGAGTGAGACAGGGTTGTAGCCTCTCCCCGATGTTATTCAATCTGTATATTGAGCAAGCAGTAAAGGAAACAAAAGAAAAATTCGGAGTAGGTATTAAAATTCATGGAGAAGAAGTAAAAACTTTGAGGTTCGCCGATGACATTATAATTCTGTCAGAGACAGCAAAGGACTTGGAGGAGCAGTTGAACGGAATGGACAGTGTCTTGAAAGGAGGATATAAGATGAACATCAACAGAAGCAAAACGAGGATAATGGAATGTAGTCAAATTAAATCGGGTGATGCTGAGGGAATTAGATTAGGAAATGAGACACTTAAAGTAGTAAAGGAGTTTTGCTATTTAGGGAGTAAAATAACTGATGATGGTCGAAGTAGAGAGGATATAAAATGTAGACTGGCAATGGCAAGGAAATCGTTTCTGAAGAAGAGAAATTTGCTAACATCGAGTATAGATTTAAGTGTCATGAAGTCGTTTCTGAAAGTATTTGTATGGAGTGTAGCCATGTATGGAAGTGAAACATGGACGATAACCAGTTTGGACAAGAAGAGAATAGAAGCTTTCGAAATGTGGTGCTACAGAAGAATGCTGAAGATAAGGTGTGTAGATCACGTAACTAATGAGGAGGTATTGAATAGGATTGGGGAGAAGAGAAGTTTGTGGCACAACTTGACTAGAAGAAGGGATCGGTTGGTAGGACATGTTTTGAGGCATCAAGGGATCACAAATTTAGCATTGGAGGGCAGCGTGGAGGGTAAAAATCGTAGAGGGAGACCAAGAGATGAATACACTAAGCAGATTCAGAAGGATGTAGGTTGCAGTAGGTACTGGGAGATGAAGAAGCTTGCACAGGATAGAGTAGCATGGAGAGTTGCATCAAACCAGTCTCAGGACTGAAGACCACAACAACAACAACATCGTGAAATATTTCACACTGCTGAAAGTTGTGTATGGATGAAATCGACAACAGTTTTGCTTTTCTTTAGGATGTATACACTTTCCCACTGTTCAGTGTCACTTAATGTCCTATTCGAGGTGAGGTGATTTTAATTTGTGCAGCAGAACTGGTGTGCATCTTTGTTGTGTTCATGATTTTATCAGCAGCAGCAATCTGGAAGTCGATGAGTCTTTTTCCTCCATTCTGAGCGTGTTGAATGGTGAAGAAGGGCGTTCTGAAGTAAATTCTTTTGATGTAATTACTTCCTATAATCATTTTCTTGCGCTTTTCTATTATGGCAAAAATTTTTGTAAAGAGTTAGGGGACTGTGGTATGAAACAAGGTACTAATGCTATATGCAATCAAATAGGCCACAAGACATCACGAACATGTACATATATTTAAGCACACATTAGTTATCACTGCAAATCACAAGTTCCCTTTTGTTACAAATCACATTGATGGTATTTTTAGTGCAATTCAGAACATGGAATAGACATGATGCTATGTTGTTAGCTTCAAGATACCCTTCAACCTTATGTCACAATTATATTATTGCCTCACTGTTCTTATGAGCATGAACACAGAAGGAAGTAGAACGTACCCGATTGTGTAAGAGTCAGGCAAACAATATTTGTTGCAGACCGATTGCGAATGTACAAGTGTTACTTCCACAACACAAGAAACAACACTGCAACCATTACGTTCGCACGTTAAACTGATGTTATTCAACACTGATTGCCAAGCGGCTAGAGTAAACTTTAAGCAAGTGTCCTTCCAGATAAACATAAATTTTGGCGTAAAAAAAAGAAATCGCGAGAAAATTGTAAGGACGAAATCACGTAATTGAATGAACGCATAACGAGCTTACAGTTCATAACCGGCAGTTTGAAAACTTGTATTTCGAAAACACAACAAGAAAACAGAGAACACGCTAAAACTTGCGCGAGATAATTCGTCCGTTACGGAAAAGTGGTCAAATGTAAAGTGCAATAACAGCAAGACCAAAGTGCAAATTCGGAAAACCTACAGAAGTTACGCAAGCTTTGTGCACGAAAACACATTTCAAGTAGGCTACTTTCAACCGCCGACAATGAAAATGCAACTTCAGTTCGCATGAACGATGGGAAAAGCAAAAAGGCACTGTGAATAAGGTAAGAGAAGAAAATTTATTGACGCAGACAACCGCGAATGACGTCAATGTAAATGTGCTGACCAAAAATTCTACCGAAGTGCTTAGTAAAATAACACAAAACGATTCGCACATTGTCAACTCCAATGACAGCAAACTATGTTTTCAGACTTGCGAGTAAACTAAAAGAAACAACTAAAACATAATCGCGTGGTATAGTGAAAGCGGGTACCCCACTTAGCAAATTAAAGAAATGGCTGCATCCGCAGAGGCAAAAAATCTGCACGATAAAGACTTCGTTGTACTTCTGGGAGGCGAAAACGACATCTACGAAAATGAATCAGAGAGTGCAACGCGCGGTCTTATACAGATTCTGGGGAACCTCATTCACACTAACGTAATAATGGTCAATATTTCGCATCGCTATGATCTTGTAAGATGGTCATGTGTTAACAGAGAAATAAAAAGTGCTAACAATCAGCTTGCAAAAATGTCTATTTTAAAAACGTGAAATGCATTGATATAAACAATATTGCACGTAGAATCCACACGCAACACGGACTTCACCTGAATGGCTTGGGGAAAGAATATCTGGCAAACCTGATAACCAAGGTAATAAAAAACCACCAAAATAAATTCAAAACCAAAACGACAAATGCATCGTCATCGCCTGACTCTATAACGAAAACACTTCAAAAAAAGGTAAAAGCATTAGAACCATCATCAGCACCAGCAAAGCATGTAAAAAAAAGACGAAATGTTAACAGAAAGAACAGTAGACTGCGATTTCAACAACAAAAGAACTGCAGTTCCTCATCATCCAAATATTATTTTAGACGAAAACAAGAAAAACGAGAAGACTCCAAGTTCATAAGAAAACACAGCAGTAGTGGCAGAACCAACATTTGAAGAGTCAGAAACAGCATCACGATCGACAACAACAAATAGAAGGATGTTGAGCAGAAGAAATGCTGAGCCTCCTTCTCGTCTCCACGATTTTTTATTTGTATTTGTATTTCTTTATTGGTCCTGTAAATCGTGTCTAGGTACATATTTTGCACAAACGATGTAGGACAAGTCAGGTTGGTAGAGTATATACATCATCATACACATTGTTATTTTGAAAGGATAAATAATTAAAAATTATTCAATACATGTTGAATATTGATGACAAATTTAATATAATAAAGTAAAATGATAGACTTATTAAGAATATTTGAGCAATTACACTACACTTTTCTGGTACTCTAAAAACTCAGAAACAGAATAGAAGCAGTGGTTAAGCAAGTACTCTTTCAGTTTCACTTTAAACTTTTGTAAATTTTGCATATGTTTCAAATAGGATGGCATGTGATTGTACAGCATTATGCCAGTATGATACACTCCTCGCTTACAAATGTTTGTACTTACTGTATTGACATGCAAGTAATGCTTCTGCCTAGTATCATGAGGGTGGTAATCACAGTTTTACTTGAAGATATTTCCATCTTTTAAAATACTTCCTTTTGTGAAATTTAATATTTCATACATATATAAGCATGGAAGAGGCAGTGTACTGAAATTTTTAAATATTGATCTACAGGAGTCTCTGTACTTAGCATTGCTTATTATTCTAACAATCTTTTTATGTAGCCTAAATGGTTTGTTTGTACCTATGGAGTTCCCCCAAAAGATAATGCCGTACATCAGCGTGCATGGCTTGTATTTTGTGCGAGGATTCTTACTGCGTACGTAAGTGTGTTTAGCTTTTTATTTGCATGGTTAAGATGTGTCTCCCATTTTAGGTTTTGCTGAATATGTATACCTAAAAATTTTGTGTTGCTCACAATTGAGACAATTTTTCCATCAGTTTTAAAAATTGGTCTTGCAGGATGTAGTTTCTGTGAATTGTGGAAATTGACTGTCACTGTTTTTTAATTATTTATTATTAGCTTGTTTGTTCTGAGCCATTGTGTCAAATTTTGTATTATACCTGTAGCTGTTTTTGTAGGGTTTCCTCATCACGTGATTTGATTAGGATATTTGTGTCATCTGCTAAAAGTACTGTTGTCCCTTTAGTTAATTTTTTTTTACAAATCATAACATAAAGAATGAAAAGAATTGGCCCATGGTCTGACCCTTGAGGAACTCCATATGTAATGTTTTGTGCATTACTGTAAAAATTAGAAATTTTCTGTGTTTTTATGTCTTTGTATTTTATTTGAGTGATCTGCTGACGGTCATGAAGGTAGGAATGCATCCACTTGTTTGGGAGGCCTCGTATTCCATAATTACCTAGCTTCTGCAACAGAATATTATGATCAATTACATCGAAGGCTTTACTAAGGTCAAGAAATATGCCAGACACATGTTGCTTATTATCTGCTGCAGTTAGAATTTCATTTAAGAAGGTATAAATAGCTTACTGTGTTGATCTGCCAGTTCTGAATCCGTGTTGTGCATCACTTATTATGTTTTCTTTATTTAGAAAGGCTGTCAGCCTTCTAAGAAATAGTTTTTCAAGAATTTTACTGAAGCCTGACAATACTGATACAGGTCTATAGTTTGCAGCTTCATGTTTGTCCCCTTTCTTGTACAGTGGTGTCACTTTTGCCATTTTCAGATTTTCCGGGAATATACCTCTCACGAATGATGAATTGAAAATATCCGTTAGTGGTTCTATGATAGATGTTACACTTGCTTTGAAGATAATATCTGGTATTTCATCAGTACCTGCTGAATATTTATTAGGTAACCTTTTTATAATGACAGATAATTCCTCAAGTGTTGTTGGAGACACGAATAGGGTTCTTGTAAGAATTTTTGTATCTGACTGGAGTGTATTGCTGTCTGGTTGTGAGTTGTAATGTTTGGTAATCAGGTGGTGTGCAACATTAGAAAAGTAGTTGTTAAATTTGTAGCCACTACTGTGGGGTTGATTATTTTATTGTTGTTTTCATGAAGTTCTATATTTTTGTGGGCTAATGATGTAGTACCTGTTTCTCTTTTTATGATACTCCAGGTTGCTTTAGTCTTATTCCTGGAATTTTTTATTTGTTTGTCATTTTCCATTTTCTTTGCTTTTGTTATAACTTGTCTAAGTATTTGTTTATGTTGTTTAAAGTAGTTGGTAAATACAGGATTTGTGGTTTGCTTTGAGTATTCATATAAGTTCCTTTTCTTCTGGCATGATATTTTTATTCCTGTTGTGATCGATTTATTTGGTTTGTGCACAGAATTTATAAGTGATGTTTGTTTAGGAAAGGCTATTTCAAAAAAAATGTTTGTATGTGGCCATAAATTTATCAAACTTGTCATCTGTGCTGTTTGAACTGTAAACATCAATCCAGATTTCTCTTCTCAAGAGAGAACAAAAGTAATCTATGTTTTCATTATTAAACTTCCTCACAATAGTTCTAGTTTTCTGGGCTTTTGTGCTTCCTGGAATAGTGATTTTAGTATTTGGGCATTGTGATCACTAAAACCAGTGTTTGCAGTCTGTGTGTTGCAGATATCTTTATCTGTGTTTACAAACACCTGATCTATGGTTGTTGCAGAAGTAGTGGTTACACGAGTTGTGTTGGTTATAGTTGGTTTTAGGTTAAAGGACTTCAGTAAGTCTTTGATTTCATCTTTAAATTTACTGGGTTTGGAGAAATAAACATTGAAATCTCCACATATGATAATATTTTTTAAGGGTGTTGAAGTCCTCTAACAGCTCTTTCATATGATAATAGAAAACTTTTTTATCGCCATCTGGTGACCTATATACACAGATGATTACAGAATTGCTAGTTGGCAGTTCTATTATTGAGAGTTCTATGTCTCTTTCTTTAGATAAGCTGTCAAATTTGGTTATATTAGTGAAGTCTGTATCTTCTCGAACATATATGCAGCTACCACTATGCCTGAGTACTTCTCTCCAAAACGTGGCGGCTAATTTAAACTGAGGTAGGTATGTTAGTTCTATCATGTCTTTATTTAGCTAGTGCTGAGTAAAGCATAAAACAGAAATATCACTCATATCATTTAACAATATTTGTATTTCATTCATTTTATTGGAAAGAGACTGAACATTCTGATGGAACAATTAAAAGTATGAAGCAAGGACTATATTGTGTCTTGCTTGACCACTTACCTCTTTTTTACATCTAGTATTGTTAGCTGTAAAAAATCCTTCTTGATCTGAGGAGTGGGTGGTGTCTTCTTGCTAGCTGGTTCCCTGGATTCTGGGCCCTGCCTTTCGTGAGCTGCGGTGCTTCTAATGGTAATCCACTTGTCAAGTAGCATTTGTTTCATTTTAGGCACTTGTATTGCACTGGTTTTCACATTGTATTTATTTTGGTGAAACACTAATTTCTTCAGGTAGACTGGTCGATTCAGAGATACATGCATCTGGTTTGTACGATTGTTAATTTTAATTAACGAAGACAGTCTGTTGCATACTTGCTCCTTCCCCTGGCTGTTCAAGTGGAATCCGTGACATGTGAATTTATCACGAGACATTATTTCCATTTCAAAGTTTATGGATATTCTACTTTTGTTGCAAGATTTTGAACAGTTCACTGTTTGCACTAAATGATGATTAACTATGTCAATTTTTTCGTTTATATATTCTTTGTCGAATCTTTGGGGAATTGGATGAAAAATTATATTTGTCTTGTTGCTGAGTTGGGGAACCCTTGGTAACACGTTATCAATGCTTTCCATAATGTTGTTGTACGAGTCTTCAGTATCGTTCGACCCAGCCATTAAGATAAGAGTATCATTCGCGGTCAAGTCTTCTGCTAATTTGTCAATTCGATTAAAAACTTCACGGACAGGAGCATTTGGTTTAATAAAACTTTGAATGTCATATTTTGTGTCTAGTTTTGTCTCCAGAATGTTTCTGCAGTACCGGCCTTGTCTGTCACTCACTATTAAAACTTTCTGATTCCGTACTGCATTCCTTAACTCGTAACCTTGTTTCATATGTTCAGGTGCTTTATCTTCTGGAACACTATTGGTATCGTTCATTACCGTTTCGTTTTCGCTGATTGCCGTGTAAACACTGCCTTCAGTTACACTTACACATTGCATTGGCTCTTTACCAGCTGACATCAGAACAGTTTCTATATCTGAAGGTGCACTTACTTGTTTAGACGCACTGTTTCTGGATACCGTTGGCGCTGCAGATACATTATAACACGAGTGCATTTTTAGTTGCACTTTTAAATTGTGTGTGTTCGACGCACTTTTTACGGTACACCACTTTTCACTGCTTACATATTTGCTTAGTTCATGTTCTAACTCGCTGATTCTCGCTAACATAACATTTCTATCCTCTTGCAACACTTTAATTATTTCGTCTTTCGGTGCTGAGTCCGTTACGAATTTGTGATTGCCATGTGGCACCAAAACACAGTTCTCCGTTTTTGATCGTGTAAACATACCTTTACAGTTATTTACTTTTACAGCGCACGAATAGCACAGATTGTCCTTATCGCCACCGTTTTTTTACACATTTCGCACATAATAGTCTCATATTTATATCAGTTTGCGTGAGCTTTGAATATGTTACATTTTACTCTGCGCCATCTGAAGAAAAAGAAGGGACAACAGTAGGTAGTGTCTATATAGTGTCTCCTCCCTCCTCTCTCAAGACAGACTCCAGTGGATTCTCAGTCAGGTAACAACAGCACTAATAGAATGAAAAGGCAAGAGGAAGGCACCTCTTTCTTTCATCAAAATGTAAGGGGCCTCTTAAACAAAACAGATCAACTTCTTATTAACATTAATGAAAACGACAGTATAAACAATTCACAGATTTTGTGCATAACTGAGCACCATGTTACTGATAAATGTGCCTTCCCATCTATAATAAGTTAGTTTAGTAACATACTACTGTTGGGAAAGTAAAGACAAAGGTGGAGTAGCAATTTATGTTAAGGATAGTTTAGCATACAAAGCTATAGATATTAAGAAATATTGTGTGGAACAACAATTTGAGGCATGTGCAACAGAAATAATAATTAAATTCTACACAATAATAGTGTTGGCTGCCTACAGGGCTCCTTCAGGTGACATAAAAACAATTCTACATTTAATGGAACTCCTTCTGTCAGATTTACTTTCAAAAGCAAAGGATATGGTAGTTTTAGGTGATTTCAATATTAACTTTATGACAGAAATTACAAATAAAATTGACTTTGAGATTTTGGTGACGTTACATAATCTGATATCAGTAATAAACTTCCCAACAAGAATTATATCCGAGTGCCAAACTATGATAGACAACATTTTTTTAGATGTAAGTACACATCAGAATTATACTGCCAGGCAGGTTATAAGTGGACTTTCATATCATGATGGACAAATGCTCACTCTTTTTATGTTAATCTGTTCAAAACACAATTTCCTCGGTGGAAATTCATAAGAGTAATGAATGAAGAGGCAAAAGAAACTTTCAACCATAGGTTGCAGCAAATAGGTTGGTCTTTAGTATATAGCCATGATAATGTTGATACTAAATTTAAAATGTTTTATAAATGAATTCTGTGCTCTTTTTGAAGAAATATTTCCCAATAAATGTGTCAGAAACAGTGCTTCCAATTCTGTAAGTAAGCCTTGGATAACAAAAGGTATAAAACAGTCATGTAAAACCAAAAGGGAAACTTATGCTGCGATAAGATTATGTAAAGGAGTAGAGAAATGGGAACACTATAGATTATGCTGTAAAATTTTAAAGAATTTAATACAGAAATCAAAAGCCCTTTATTATGAGAATGAAATAGTTAATTCTAATAATAAAATAAAAACAATTTGGAGCATTGTAAAAAAAGAAATAGGAAGAGATTTGAAGGTACCCTAGTAGATAACCCCAAAACGGTGGCTGAGATTTTTAATAAACACTTCCTATCAGTAACTCAACAGATTGGTTGCAAGCCCAATGTTAATGAAGCTGTAACTCTTTGTCAAGCAGTACATTCAAACACAATTTCAGAAATGCACCTTAATCCTGTCGCTGTAGAAGAAATTCAAAAAATCATCATGTCTCTAAAAAGTAAGAACTCTGCAGGGGTTGATAATATATCAAGTAATTTATCGAAATATTCTTGTGTGTAGATAAGGGACATTCTCTGTCATATTTTCAATGCTTCCCTTCAGAAAGGTGTTGTTCCCAGTAGACTTAAGTATGCCATTGTGAAGCCCCTGTACAAGAAAGGCGATAAAGCTGAACTAACTAACTATCGACCTATCTCTCTGCTGACAGCTTTATCCAAAATTCTAGAAAAGCTAATACATGTAAGAATTACTGATCATCTCGTGAAAAATGGAATTCTCAGCAAGAGCCAATTTGGCTTTTAAAAGGGCCGTTCAATGGAAGACACAGTCTATGCACTTGCAAATGAAGTCCAAGAAACCCTTAATGAAAAAATGCTAGCACTTGGTGTCTTCTGTGATTTATCCAAAGCGTTTGACTGTATTGATCACCAGATACTCTTGAGAAAAGCAAAATTAGTAGGAATAAGTGGTATTGCAGGCAACTGGCTACAGTCGTACCTCCAAGACAGAAAACAAAAAGTTGTCTTGAATAGCTCGGGTGGAGTATGTGATGTTTCCTCAGATTCTGAATGTAGTTCCATTATATGTGGAGTGCCTCTGGGCTCAATTCTTGGGTCACTATTATTCCTGATTTTTATAAATGATTTACCATCATGTACAAGCCTGCCGTGTAAATTTACATTACTTGCTGATGATACCACAATTTTTATGAGCTGTAGAACAGTCATTAATCTTGACGAACTCATTAATCACATACTCTCAGATGTGGTTAATTGGTTCAAGGTGAATGGTCTCTCACTAAATTCCGGTAAGACCAGGTTTATTCAGTTCTGTACAAAAACAGAAAAAGAGAGAGAGATAAGTGTGGCATGTGGTAATCAGCCAATATAAAGAATGGGAACAACAAAATTTCTTGGCGTGCACATTGACAAGAAAATGAACTGGTCTTCACATATTACAGGTCTCTGTAAGAGGCTTAGCTCTGCTACCTATGCTTTACGGGTTGTCATTACATACATAGAACCTAACACTGAAAAAGTGGCATACTATGGCTATTTTCACTCTTTCATTGAATATGGCATTGTTTTTTGGCGCAACCAGCCATTAGCAAGGAAAGTGTTCATTACACTGAAGCGAGCTTTAAGAATTATATGTGGATTGCGCACAAGAGACTCGTGTAGAAATGGCTTTCCGAAACTTAAAATATACACAACTACATGCCATTATATTTTTTCTCTCATGTGTTTTGTTTGTAAAAATATAAAGATATTTCAACCAAAGAGTAATTATCATGAGCATAATACACGGAGGAAGAATGACATACACAGCGAGCATAAAGATTTGAGCTTGGCTTAAAAGGGTGTCCACTACAGTGGAACAAAATTCTTCAATGCCCTTCCTCCTGAAATAAATACAGACATTCATAACAAGAGTAAGTTTAAGAAAGCACTTAAAATATTTCTGCTAGAAAAAGCTTTTTACAGTCTAGATGAATTTTTAACTAAATAAATTGTAAAATTTTAATATTATATAATACAAGTTGACATAATGCCACTAAGAATGTTATTTAACTTGAGCTCTGTATCTGTGTGTGCTCTGTATCTGTTTTCTGTAGTGCTTTAATGATTCTAAGAAAATATGTATTTTCTTTTTACTGTATTGCTGCTCAAAGAATTTACTGTATAAATTTTTATATCATTATGTACTCAAATGTCTGTATATGCTATAGGGTTATCATATTGTATTTGTAAAAAACTTCCTCGTTCCAGGTCCTTGTGAACCCAAAATAAATAAAATAAAATCAGAATGACGAAGGCCGTGGAGCTAGCACCAGCGCCTTCTGTGCGTCACTGTCAGTATTCGTTATTTTCATTATATGATGAAGCACCTTTAGTGTAATATACTCGCATGGCTTTAGCGCCGTGAGAACGAATAAAACCAAGTCTGAAAAAAGAAAATGGTACGTAGCACGCTTTGAATGTTACGTCTTCAATTAGGCCTTAGTTGGTAACATGTAAAAAATGTGCGCTAATGGTAACATCCCTATGGGAGATTAAGATTACCAAATTTTGCAATTTATGTCCACTTTAGTGAATATCAAAAATAAATAACGGTTTAAAACGTGATGAAATACTAATACCAATATTTTTATTGTGTTTTAAACATAATTTGCGTTGCAATATGCAAAAATTACATATCTTTTTTCATGAAATGGTTTATAAACTTTTGCAAAATTCAAAAAATTAAATATTCGTTTTTCCAGTGAAACAGTTTGTAAAGTTGACATTTTTCTCAGATATATTGATGTATATGGATGTAAAGAAAAAAATTACAAACTTTCTGCACATGTTTTACATACTTGTATTTTACATGTTTTCATGGAGCACTGTAAGCAATTGAATTTATCACATTTCACGCACTTGTATACTGTCATTCTGTTCAGTGTGTAGAGGTCATAATCTTTTCTAGATTGTTGCTTCTTTGTCTTTTTGTTGAACACTATCTCGCTGCTCTTCACCCAAAATATTTGTAGTAGTTTTCTTAAGTTCACCCGGTAAGTTCGGAATGTGGAGCCTCCTGTGTATATGTCTTCTGTTAAGTTCATTCGTATGCTCTTCATGAACTCAAATCTTGATATTGTTCGCCTACGTATGTACATAACATAGTTATTTGCGCAACTCACTGACATTAAAAAGTAAAATATTGCCAGTGACCACCTCCTTGTTCACTGGTTAGCTTAGTACTTGCTGCACTTCGTGTATAGAACACCTACGCCATATTTCGTGGCACAATAGGAATTAATAATTCCGGTTCTGTTGCTTTTTTCATCGGTATACGCAGAATGGTGCTTCGAGGAAAGCAAAAGATGTTTAGTGAGACGATAAATATTGTAGCCCACTTCTTTCTTTGGGTCGGGAAGAAACTCTTTTGAAACTTCTCTTTTGTTGGATTTTAGAGTTCCAGTATATGTCAACTTGTTTTTCAGTAGCTCTTTAACACAATTCAATGGAGGGAAACCAATTGTTTGCTGTGATACTGCTGTTTGTTCCGTATATACATTTCGAAAGACGAATCACAGACTAAGTACTTTTGGAACTTTTCCCCCTCTTCTGATGGTGTTGCTCCGTCGCTGTCTTTCCCCACATAAATATAAGCCTTATATAAATATGATGAGCGTATGTCTTTGAGACACATGACCACCTTTATGTCGTATTTAGCAGGTTTCTTCGACATATATATTCTTAATCGGCATCTGCCTCTAAATGAGATTAGGCTCTCATTAAAAAAAGCATGAGGTCCAGTGGAGTATATCTTCTGACAGTTAGAAATAAAGATGTTGAAAATGTTGGACACAGCTGCTGCAGGATCATCCATTTTCCTTTGTTCATCAAATCTGAGAGCCACTTGTAAAACTTCACACCTTTTTAGAGACATGATTGTACGAAAGATGGGACATCCGGAAAGTCATTTGCAAAAGGTGATGCCAGTTTTTCAAATGCAGACGAAAATGGAACATCAAAGCCACCATAGCCTCAATTTCAGTTTTGCCTGTGTCTTTATAGCTGGAGGAGGAAGGATTCTTTAATTTATTCCTAATGTCTTGCAGTTCTGATTTGGTATATACTACAATCTCATCCGAAATCTCAGCGTTGAAAAACAAACGCCATATCTCTACTCCATGTGAATCGTTACTTAACTGACTAGACAGGCCTAACCAAGAAGACAAGCTAATTTTGGTTACATTTTTGTGTGGTGTCTTAGTGCCGCAAATGGGCGCTCTGGAACTGTAACTGAAACAGTTCATCTTGCCATGGTAAACTACGTCAGTTTCGGTGTCATCATTTCCTCTATTCCGAATAGAGTCAACACTATCTTGTTCATTCTCGGGCGAGCTAAGAACATCTCAGAATCACCGTTGTGGTCTGAATCTGGTAGGTAATCTTCTCCAGGAACATTAGAATCGTCTGGATGATAATCGCTCATCGCTCTCTTCGAAATGTTCTAAAGCCATCTGCACCATTCCTTTGCTTTTTCCCCCTTGACGAATCAGATATCCTCCTTACTAGTAGTCATCTGTAAATAAAGAGATATTTGTAAAGTAAGGAGTATAATACAAAAAATGTTCTCGCTTAAAGCAATATCCGACCATCAGACGGAGGAAAATTCTTACCTTTACAGTAATATCCGCCTGTGAGACGATGTGGCTGACGTTTGTGCGCAAGAAAACAATATCATCAAGACAATGAAACAATGACACCCGCACAATTGCAACTCATGACTGAAGCATAGTCGAAATATCGGATCAAATTAACAATACACGAGTTCCAACAATGTACTGAGAAATTTTATATCCCCATGTGAGAAGGATGTTATCAGCTAAGGGTTATGTGTGGAGATGTGACCGCGAAAATAATGGGTGGCGATTACACTGCAGTAATGGAGCAAAAGACTGTAATACAAACAGGCCCTTTGTCGAGTCATAATTTCTCAGAAACTGAACCTTTAAAATTTTGTTAATTTCATGTAAGTTAACTGCAATATAAATAAAGTTGACACATGCAGAGGACAAATAAGAAATAAACTTTGCCTCAAAAAAAGGGATTTGATCCCCAACCAGGTCCAAAAAGTATTTTAAGTGGTACTTCCAAATGAATTTTAAGTGGTGCTTCCACATGAAATGTGATTCTTTTTTATGTATGTATGTGAAATGCACCACTACTGTATACTGTTGTCCAGTAATTTAGTTTATCCATAAAATAAAGTATGTGTCATTTAATAAGTATCAGGAGACTATGTGGGGCAACGAAGCAGTATAAACATGCCTGCCCCAAAAAGAGTTATGTACGGGAAGAAAGATGAACATATATCTGTATTCTAATGTCTCCTTAAGCCAATATAAAATTTTTGACTCTTTAACCATCTACCTCTTTCCGGCCGTGATTCTAGGTGGATGTGTTGCGTGTATGTCAGACAACAATATATATTTGTGTAAAAGATTTTACAATATGTCTTCTAGAAAGGGAGGCAGTTTCTTTCATTTTTAAATTGCTTCCTCCTGAAAATAACACCTGGATTCACGGTAGCCTGCAAACTTCAGACACATGGGAAACTATTTATGACTGTATTATATTGTACTCTTTAGCATGGAGCTGGATGCTGCATCTTATTCTGCAAGAAAGAAGAGATAAATATCACGCTGTTCAAAGGAAAGTTAATATACCAATCAATTTAGACTGCTAAAGTGATAATTGTAGTGAGAGACTGTGGAGGTGCGATCTTAGATATGTGAATTGTTGCTGGTGAAAGTATTCGCCAGCCACACATTTCGAAATAATCCACATCCTTATGGTGCTAGAATATCAGTATTAGGGTCATATTACCATCAGAATTTAGATTGCTCACTTTTTCAGCGGTGCTGATCGACTTGTACGAGTAATAGTTGAATTCTCTTCATGCAAAACACCACATGTTTACAGGTATTTTTTCAGCCATTGCACTTTAAAGAAACAGTCTGACTTAGTAGCCAATATATGCTAGGATCTCCTTGTTGAATGTGTGGTTATAACGTTTGCTGGTTGGTAATAACACACTTTAACTATTGTAAATGCATTTATCAGACACGAAACAAGAAGTACACAAGTTGCGCACTGAGTGAGACATGGAACAAAAGCAGTTCAAAGAGGTCAAATTCAAAGATGGGGCACTGCGCCAGAGACGCCACATAGCCCCCTACCTCCCGCCCCCGGCAGTGCGGAGCACGGCGGAAGGAAGCTTCATAACTGGAAATCGTAATCCTCGCAATATTAATGTCATTACGGCGGTTGTAGGCGGCGGCCTGCGCGAGAAGTAGGGACATCGGAAACAGCGCTGCAGTAGTCCCGTGCGGTCAACTGCTATGTGTGCAGAGAGGCGTCGGTCGAGGGCAGGTCGGCGGCCTCGGGAGGCGGGGCAGCAGCGATGGAAGGCAGATTGGAAGCGTCGGAGGCAGGTCGCAGAGTGAACACGCCGGTTTCAGGCTATTAACAGGAACAGTCTCTGGTCGTCCATGTAGAGGGGGGAGGGGTTTATTAGTTATTGGGAGCTTCAACGTTAGGCGGGTGATGGAGCCCCTTAGAGAAATAGCGGAAAGGTCGGGGAAGAAGGCCAGTGTTCACTCTGTCTGCTTGCCGGGGGGTCTCATCCGAGATGTGGAGGAGGCCCTGCCGGCGGCGATAGAGAGCACTGGGTGCACCCAACTGCAAATTGTTGCTCATGTCAGCACCAATGACTCCTGCCGTCTGGGTTCAGAGGTCATCCTCAGTTCGAACAGGCGGTTGGCACAATTGGTGAAGGCGGAAAGCCTCGCTCGCGGGGTGGAATCAGAGCTAACTATTTGTAATATCGTTCCCAGAACCGATCGCGGTCGTCTGATTTGGAGCCGAGTGGAAGGCTTAAACCAGAGGCTCAGACGATTCTGCGGAGATCTGGGGTGCAAATTTCTCGACCTCCGCTATTGGGTGGAGAAATGTAGGGTCCCCCTGAATAGGTCAGGCGTGCACTACACGCCGGAAGCGGCTACAAGGGTAGCGGAGTACGTGTGGAGTGCACATGTGGGTTTTTTAGGTTAGAGAATTCCCTCCCTAGGCCCGACAAGACGCCTCCCGAGACGCAGCAAGGTAGGAGTAGGCAAAATGCAACAGGGAATAACAATATTGATGTGCTAATAGTAAACTGCAGGAGCGTCTATAGAAAGGTCCCAGAACTGCTCTCATTAATAAACGGTCACAACACCCATATAGTACTAGGGACAGAAAGTTGGCTGAAACCAGACGTAAACAGTAATGAAATCCTAAACTCAGATTGGAATTTATACCGCAGAGACAGGCTGGACAGTGAAGGGGGAGGCGTGTTTATAGCGATAAGAAGTGCAATAGTATCGAAGGAAACTGACGGAGATCCGAAATGTGAAATAATTTGGGTGAAGGTCACGGTTAAAGCAGGCCCAGACATGGTAACTGGATGTCTCTATAGGCCCCCTGGCTCAGCAGCTGTTGTGGCAGAGCACCTGAAGGATAATTTGGATAATATTTCGAGTAGGTTTCCCCACCATGTTATAGTTTTGGGTGGAGATTTTAATTTGCCAGATATAGACTGGGAGACTCAAACGTTCATAACGGCTGGCAGTGAAATTTTTTTAAGTGCTTTATCTGAAAACTACCTTGAGCAGTTAAACAGAGAACCGACTTATGGCGATAACATATTAGACCTTCTGGTGACAAACAGACCCGAACTATTTGAAACAGTTAATGCAGAACAGGGAATCAGCGATCATAAAGCGGTTACTGCATTGATGATTTCAGCCGTAAATAGAAATATTAAAAAATGTAGGAAGATTTTTCTGTTTAGCAAAAGTGACAAAAGGCAGATTACAGAGTACCTGACGGCTCAACACAAAAGTTTTGTCTCAAGTACAGATAGTGTTGAGGATCAGTGGACAAAGTTCGAAACCATCGTACAATATGCGTTAGATGAGTATGTGCCAAGCAAGATCGTAAGAGATGGAAAAGAGCCACCGTGGTACAACAACCGAGTTAGGAAACTGCTGCGGAAGCAAAGGGAACTTCACAGCAAACATAAACATAGCCAAAGCCTTGCAGACAAACAAAAATTACGCGAAGCGAAATGTAGTGTGAGGAGGGCTATGCGAGAGGCGTTCAATGAATTCGAAAGTAAAGTTCTATGTACTGACTTGGCAGAATATCCTAAGAAATTTTGGTCTTATGTCAAAGCGGTAGGTGGCTCAAAACAAAATGTCCAGACACTCTGTGACCAAAATGGTACTGATACAGAGGATGACAGACTAAAGGCCGAAATACTAAATGTCTTTTTCCAAAGCTGTTTCACAGAGGAAGACTGCACTGTAGTTCCTTCTCTAGATTGTCGTACAAATGACAAATTGGTAGATATCGAAATAGACGACAGAGGGATAGAGAAACAATTAAAATCGCTCAAAAGAGGAAAGGCCGCTGGACCTGATGGGATACCAGTTCGATTTTACACAGAGTACGCGAAGGAACTTGCCCCTCTTGTTGCAGCGGTGTACCATAAGTCTCTAGAAGAGCGTAGCGTTCCAAAGGATTGGAAAAGGGCACAGGTCATCCATGAGGATAAAATCAGAGAGATTAGAGCCCACACAGAAGCATACCGATAATCGTTCTTTCCACGAACAATACGAGACTGGAATAGAAGGGAGAACCGATAGAGGTACTCAGGGTACCCTCCGCCACACACCGTCAGGTGGCTCGCGGAGTATGGATGTAGATGTAGATTTAGATGTAGATGAACTACGAACGTGTTCACACCTTGTCATAACACTCGGTGAGGCGCCAAATAAAGTGGTTGCAAGGCTGCTCACACAGAGTTGTCGTGCAGCATCACAAATTCACAGGATGCACGTTCCTTGTGGACGAACACAGGTGCAGTGGAATCAGGGCGAGGCAGGGGGCTGTGGAGGCATGTGACATGTGCACGAACCCATTCAACCAAAGCTGGAAGGTCCATAGTATCGGCCGACGGTGAATCCTCCAGGAAATCAGGAAATGTGCTAGAAGGAGGAGGGGCTTGCCGTATAGAATCTCAGTGAGCAATGCATTCAAGTCTTCTTTGTGTGCCGAGCAGATACTCAGCAGACCCAAGGGAAGGCCTCGGACCATAAGCTGCCATGACACATAAGCGCGGCCTTAAGGGTGTGGTGCGACTGTTCGACCAGGCCTTTCGCCTGCAGGTGGTAGTCCGTGGTGTGGAATTTAGCAACACCGCAGAGTTCGCACAGCTGTGCAAAGAGGACGGACTCGAACTGGTCAGTTGTAAGGGAAAGAGGACAACTTAATCAAATGACCCATGTGGATACTAAAGAACGAGAGATGGTCTCGGCCATGATGACGACAAGAGGGACTGCCTCAATCCAGCGGATTATGCTGTCGATGATTGATAAGATGTATCTCTACCCCTTGGAAGGGGGGAGGAGGCCAAAAATGCCAATGTGGGCGTGCCAAAGGCATCCTCTTGGAATGTCATACTTGCCTAATGGAGGCTGAGTGGGCCTGCCAACCTTGCTATGCTGGAAAGGTACACACGTGCGGGTCCAAGTGTGGCAGTTGTGCTTGACACCGGGCCAGACAAAGTCCTCAGTAACCAGCCTCGTCATGGCCCACATTCCCAGGTGGGCCAAGCTGTGCAACGCAGTAAAGACCCCGTGTCGATGATTGGTAGGGACTAGGAGGTGGGGAGTGCCCGTGGAGATGTCACAAAGGACCGGGGTCGTCGACCGATGTAGGATGTTGGGTTGAACAGAGAGTGATGACTCGTTCTCCAAAATTAATATCTGTATATCGTCGTCTTCAGCCTGAAGTCGGGCGATCTCTTCCAAGTTCAATGGTTCAGTTAGCACGCAGATGCGGGATAGGTAGTCTGCCACAACATTCTCGGCACCACGGATGTAGCATGCGTCGGAGGAGTGATGACAGATGTAGTCTATATGACAGAAATGCCTCGGTGGAAGGTCCTTAGCTGGCTTACAAACAGCGTCCACGATAGGCTTGTGATCTAATTAGATTGTGAAAGGTCGCTCCTCGAGGTCACTACAGAAGTATTTAATCGCCTCATACACAGCGAGAAGCTCACGATCGAAAGCCGACCACTTACATTAGCTCTTAGTCAGTTTCTTGGAAAAGAAGCGGAGCGGTTGGGTTGAGTCGGCAGTGTGCTGTTGTAAAACAGTACCCACAGCTGAGTCACTGGCATCAGTCATGATCGAAACATGGGCTGAAATGGCTCTGAGCACTATGGGACTTAACTTATGAGGTCATCAGTCCCCTAGAACTTAGAACTACTTATACCTAACTAACCTAAGGACGTCACACACATCCATGCCAGAGGCAGGATTCGAAACTGCGATCGTAGCGGACACGCGGTTCCAGACTGTAGCGCCTAGAGCCGCTCGGCCACACCGGCCGGCTCGAAACATGGACATCAGGGGTAGAGTGGGCGAGTGTAACGGCTTTGGCTAGGACAGTTTTCAGGTTGCCAAATGCTAATCTCAGGTTGGAATGTATACCGCAGAGACAGGCTGGACAGTGAAGGGGGAGGCGTGTTCATAGCGATAAAAAGTGCAATAGTATCGAAGGAAATTGACGGAGATTCGAAATGTGAAATAATTTGAGCGAAGGTCACAGTTAAAGCAGGCTCAAACATGATAATTGGATGTCTCTATAAGCCCCCTGGCTCAGCAGCTGTTGTGGCAGAGCACCTGAAGGAAAATTTGGAAAGTATTTCGAGTAGATATAGACTGGGAGACTCAAACGTTTATAACGGATAGCAGGGACAAAGAATCCAGTGAAATTTTTTAAGTGCATTACCTGAAAACTACCTTGAGCAGTTAAACAGAGAACCGACTCGTGGCGATAACATATTAGACCTTCTGGTGACAAACAGACCCGAACTATTTGATACAGTTAACGCAGAACAGGGAATCAGCGATCATAAAGCAGTTACTGCATCGATGATTTCAGCCGTAAATAGAAATATTTAAAAAGGTAGGAAGATTTTTCTGTTGAGCAAAAGTGACAAAAAGCAGATTTCAGAGTACTTGCCGGCTCAACACAAAAGTTTTGTCTCAAGTACAAATAGTGTTAAGGATCAGTGGACAAAGTTGAAAACCTTCGAACAATATGCGTTAGATGAGTATATGCCAAGCAAGATCGTAAGAGATGGAAAAGAGCCACCGTGGTACAACAACCGAATTATAAAACTGCTGTGGAAGCAAAGGGAACTTCACAGCAAACATAAACATAACCAAAGCCTTGCAGACAAGCAAAAATTACACGAAGTGAAATGTAGTGTGAGGAGGACTATGCGAGAGGCGCTCAATGAATTAAAAAGTAAAGTTCTATGTACTGACTTGGCAGAAAATCCTAAGAAATTTTGGTCTTATGTCAAAGCGGTAGGTGGATCAAAACAAAATGTCCAGACACTCTGTGACCAAAATGGTACTGATACAGAGGATGACAGACTAAAGGCCGAAATACTAAATGTCTTTTTCCAAAGCTGTTTCACAGAGGAAGACTGCACTGTAGTTCCTTCTCTAGATTGTCGCACGGATGACAAAATGGTAGATATCGAAATAGATGACAGAGGGATAGAAAAAAAATTTAAATCGCTCAAAAGAGGAAAGGCCGCTGGACCTGATGGGATACCAGTTCGATTTTACACAGAGTACGCGAAGGAACTTGCCCCCCCCCCCCCCCCCCTTCTTGCAGCGATGTACCGTAGGTCTCCAGAACAGCGTAGCGTTCCAAAGGATTGGAAAAGGGCACAGCTCATCCCCGTTTTCAAGAAGGGACGTCGAACAGATGTGCAGAACTATAGACCTATATCTCTAACGTCGATCAGTTGTAGAATTTTGGAACACGTATTACGTTCGAGTATTACGACTTTTCTGGAGACTAGAAATCTACTCTGTAGGAATTAGCATGGGTTACGAAAAAGACGATCGTGTGAAACACAGCTCGCGCTATTCGTCCACGAGACTCAAGAGGACCGTAGACACGGGTTCCCAGGTTGATGCCGTGTTTCTTGACTTCCGCAAGGCGTTTGATACAGTTCCCCACAGTCGTTTAATGAACAAAGTAAGAGCATATGCACTATCAGACCAATTGTGTGATTGGATTGAAGAGTTCCTAGATAACAGAACGCAGCATGTCATCCTCAATGGAGTAAGAGTGATTTCAGGTGTGCCGCAGGGGAGTGTCGTAGGATTGTTGCTATTCACAATATACATAAATGACCTTGTGGATAACATCGGAAGTTTACTGAGGCGTTTTTCGGATGATGCTGTAATATATCGAGAGGTTGTAACAATGGAAAATTGTACTGAAATGCAGGAGGATCCGCAACGAATTGACGCATGGTGCAGGGAATGGCAATTGAATCTCAATGTAGACAAGTGTAATGTGCTGCGAATACACAGAAAGAAAGATCATTTATCATTTAGCTACGATATGGCATCTCAGCAACTGGAAGCAGTTAATTCCATAAATTATCTGGGAGTAGGCATTAGGAGTGATTTAAAATGGAATGACCATATAAAATTAATCGTCGGTGAAGCAGATGCCAGACTGAGATTCATTGGAAGAATCCTAAGGAAATGCAGTCCGAAAACAAAGGAAGTAGGTTACAGTACACTTGTTCGCCCACTGCTTGAATACTGCTCACCGGCGTGGGATCCGTATCAGATAGGGTTGATAGGAGAGATAGAGAAGATCCAACAGAGAGCAGTGCACTTCGTTACAGTATCATTTAGTAATTGCGATAGCATTACAGAGATGACAGATAAACTCCAGTGGAAGACTCTGCAAGAGAGTTGCTCAGTTGCTCGGTACGGGCTTGTCCAGAATAATGCTGAAGTCGGCGCTAGTGTCGACTGCAAAGAAATTGCGCGGTGACAATTCAGTGGCATAGAGGCGTCGCGCCGCTGAAGGAAGTGGTGTTGCGTCAGACAGAAGGGGCCGTGAAGAAACGTGCCTGCCGGAATCGTTTGTGTAAGTGCAAGGCGCATGACAGTTGCATGCAGCGTCCCTGTAAGTAGCATGGTATCAGCACGGTGGGTAGGCTGGGTGGCGAGGTGGTGTGGAGAGGGAGGGGGCCGCAGCTGGCTGCGTCGTTGCTGGTAGCCACTCAGGCTGCTGCACGGGTGAGGTCGGCTGCTGTCAGGAGACCGCAGGCAGTACCCCCTGTAGGCTACTAGGTGGCAGCCCCTGACTGGCAGCTGAGGTGCTGAGGCATGCACGCTGACCTCTGCCGGCAGGTCACAGAACTGTAGGTGATGGAGGCATCGTCCGTGACAGGCAGTGTCATCCGTGACATGCAGTGTCGGTGATGAATGATAGCGTAACCTCGATCAGCCGTGCATAAGCGAACCTCGAGTGGGTCGGCAACATGAGTCAGCAGGTGAAGTTGTAGATCTGAAGGCATTTTGACCATTCGTAATGTCCAAAGTGCGGCATCAAGTAATGCTTGATCATCAATTAATGTATGGAGGAGCCGCCAAAGCTGCGAAGATGTGCAGTTGTGGAGGTGCTCATCGTGAATAATGTTGTGGATAGCCTCCACCGGGGGCGAGAAAGGCACTCGATGAGCAGTGCTTTTAACATTTATTACTTGTGCGAGGTGGGTGGTGAGAGAAGCAGATCACTGAAGAGGTCTGGATGAGCGTGGTTGTGACTCACCAGGCAGGCAAAACATGCGTCGTCATCCGAAATATCGTGGATATCCAGTAGGTGACCCACTAACGTGAACCAAGTCTTTGGGTTATCTTTTGGCAAAGTAGACAGCTTAGGAAGCCTGCCAGGTAACACATGTTGATGCAGCACCAGCAGATGGATATCCGTGCAAGCGGAGCAGGAAGCTCCTCACACCAGGAGTGCAGTAGCGGTGGATGGTGCGTCGACGAGGTCTGCCTGAGGGGGCGGCTGCATGTAACACACGGTGTGGAGTGTATGGGTGCAAAAGTCAGCACGGTGTGTCCTAACTGCAGGCCAAACGATAAGCATGGCACGGGTGTAGCGGCTGGTGCCATAGCAACAGTGGGCAGCCATGGGGTAGCTGATCCAGTAACTGGCGGGGCAGAATGGCCGGCTCCATTGCGAAAGCAGGCGGGAGGCTGTCGTGGTGTAACCAAGGAGCGACGGTCATGGAAACCTGCATGGTCGAGGCGACTGGTGTCACTGAGATGGTGTGCAGGGGGGGAGGGGAGGGCGAAGGGTGGGTGCTGCGACATTAGGTATATAAGAATGTGCAACTCCCTGCATAGAAATGTTCAAATCACAGTTCTGGACCTTTGTTGGCACATCAAACCAAACCGAAGGAGACTGAATAGCTGAGGGGTAAACAACGTCCTTCACTGGATGGTCGTCCACAATGTCACTAGGCAGCGTACACTGTCCATGTTGTGGCCGTTGTTGAGCTGTCACACTTGACGGTGGCCATGTTGGTCCAGTTAAGTTTAAGTGGCCACTGGTGTGGCTAGGCATAGATAATTGTTCACTTTTAACCAAACACGTATTAGGTCAAAAACGTAAAATCACGTATAGCTGGAATGAGCAACCTTACTGCAGATCAAGGTTTGCCATGGAAAGATCTTGCATATCTTCAAAAGTGCTGACAATTGTTTACATGTTTTATTTTATGGCATTAACGGAATTGTAATGAGTACTCCTGCGAGTATCACACAATCGTCTCCAACTCTTTCCCCATTTTTCTAGAAGTAATTCCCATCTATATTTAGATGACAAGAACAATGAATATAACTTCTCTACAGTTTCAAAACAGATGATCTAAAAGAAACATCCGGCGGTGTAACATCTCTGACTAAAGAAATGGAAGATCGCTGCTCCAGGAGGCAGGGAAAGAGCAAGCTCCGGAAGATTGTAAAGATTACATGAGTTACCGTATGTATATTGTGCTTCGCAATAAATAGTGTGGAAATATCTATGCTGTGCCACCATTCTGCTATCACACTTCCTGTACCCCATATCCTACAGTGGTGACCTCGGGTTTCCGCATAGTGCCACGATTTTGCTGTTAAGTCGAAAATCTGCTGCCATCGAGAATGCTGCCGTTAGAAAGGGTACAACCTCACCTGTTCTTCGGCAATGACGACAACATCTCTCAACAAGTGCTCGTGATTTCCACATCATTCTGCGTGCAAAACCGTTAAATATCCGCCAAGGCTTGGACGATACCACAGTGCCAAACGAAAACGACATTGCTCACCACATCTTTGGACCACCCTCGCATTGCCGCCGATGTCAACAGCGAACTGTGTCACGACAAGAGTCGAATTTTCTGAGTGACTTCATGATAAACATTCCATTTGTGACACCGACTGAATCTATTCCTGGTACTTCAGATGAAAGTTCTGCAGAGAATCACAATAAACAATGATCGCCTGCCTTCATAACAACCGTCAATCTAAGTGCCAACAAACTTAGCATAGGACAAAAGATGGCACGTTCCAGTGCTAACGTTTATGAGTGTTATGAAACTAGAATTAACGGCCTGAACAATATGGACGCATCCCACAGTGCTGTTATGGTCGAATAACAATGGCCTGTGCCATAGCACTTCGTCGTTCTCCTTTATCATCCATCTGCCAACAGACTGCAGGATCAAGTTTTACATCATCTTTCAGTACCTGTGCACTCCGATTTTCCAAATCCGGTTCTGACCATTGCGACTAAATTCGAGTTCTGCGAAACAGATTATGATGTCACCAGGCATCACAACCAACTCGCTTCTAGCCCAGCACAGTGCTCTGCACTTGCACCCAGCGCCAAAACCAACTATGGACTCCACGAATACGTTTTTCATGACCTCGCCTTGGCAAGGTCAGACACCACTGCCTCCCTGTTCAAGTAATGTCACATGACTGTACATCCGCACAAACTCCATGATACATAGACTGTGCCATTGGATAATAAAAGGACCACGCCTTCCTTCTCTGTGGTGCCACAACCAAATGCACATTCTCACATATATTTTCTTCTGTCTCAGATATCTGACATTGAGAGTCGTACCTACTGCATCAGGCCCAGAACTTCATTCACGCACGCAGCCATTCTTCAAACAGCCACCCAAGCTCTATGCACATTGGCGCAGGAGGCCAATGCCACAACATGCCACAAGTGCCACAACATGACACAAGTGCCACAACATGACACTCCTCATCAAGCGCCTCCCTACGTCGAGGCACAATTCCGGTCCATCTCGCTGGCACTCCTGTCCCTCCCCTGTCTCCCAGACCACGCCGCACCCATCTCCCAATGGTGCCTTACAATCAAACCACCGACCAAAACTACCATTGTTCAGTGCGGACTCTTCTGCGATGTTGTTTGCCCTCATTGAGTGTTTGATGTCAGCCAGTGTCATAATTGGGGACATCGAGAAGTTTGCCGCTCTCGTTAACCATCTCAGAGACAGTGCAGACCGTATTAGTGACTTGCTTTTGTATGTTCCAGCTTCTCACAAATACGAAACTGCCAAGACACTACTGCTACAACGACTAACATGGGCACCTGAGCAACAGCTACATCTTGTCATCAACGAGATTACTCAGGGCAACAGCACGCCATCTTCGCTCTGGCGCCGCCTGCGAGTATTAATTGACCCAATGTTCCTGCTTGATCGTGTGCTACAGACACTTTGGCTCCTAGAACTGCCAGAGAACAACCAGACAGCGACGCTAGCACATGAGGAGTCACCGCTGGAGTTTAAACATTGATTCGCTGACAGAGTGCAGGTACAGTCTCAAAACTGCATCCTAATCAGCAATCAACAGCATTATACTGCAGTCGATTCCCAGTACACCTGCACCGAGACCGATTTTGTATGATACCTATCAAGCTGCCCCGACATTCTGTGCAACAGCGGATTGCCCGATGACGGTCGGACCAAACTGATTTGGGCTGTGCCCCCTGCCTCTACCACCCTCAGCACCTTTCACAGATCTGGCAGACAACAGTCTCCTACCGCGACAGCCGAAGTAGTTGCTCCACCCTCCCCCAGCTGGCCACCATCCCGACTCTGAGCATAAACAAAAGCTGCACTGACCAGGTTCATTGCCTGCTCCATGGCCATCACAAAGTAATGGTATTGCTGGTTTCACACCAGGTTTGAGCAGGACGTACAGTGGTGCAGACAACCCTGTGCCTACCCAAATTGGAATGGCGACCTGATGTAGGCACGCCAGGCTGCTCTTCATTAATAAGATGCCTCTGCTCATCACAACAAAGCAGCACTGACGCAGTGTTTCAACAGGCAGACAGTTCCACACTATTCGTCCATGAGACATGCCTGCACGTGTCTCATTAATACAAGGGCCGATGTGGGCACTCTGCTGCCTGCTATCACGCCATCTACACTGTTACTGTTGCTGGTGCAACAGCACACAGCCAATGACACTGTAATCGCAGTTGCTGGAACTGCACACGTCACACTCAACCTCAGCACAGATACACAAATACCTTGGATACATTCCTAGTGGCAGAGACGGTTGAACCAGTCCTGGGAGCTGATCTCCTCCGGCAGTGCCAAGAACTGCTGGATTTAAATCATGCCCTTCTATTATGACGGGATGGCCAGCAACCAATCCACAGAGTGGTCAGTGATGTACTACCTGCTGGCACTGTAAGGCCTCTTGTCACACTACTGGTGCTTGACACACCACTCGACCTGAAGCTCCAAAGCGAAGCACTTTTCAACAAGCTATGCTTAAAGGCAGTCTTGTTCTCATCATTACATCATGACAACAAGGTCATGCGCCTCACCAGCTAACGATTACGGGGACGAATTGGAAAAACCACTGCATTACTACATGTAGTTCAATAGCATCTTCATGACCTTTGTCATCTCAACACAAATCAATACCGTGGCGCCACTACTATGGACATTTCTCTGGTCAGTGAAGTGTCACAATTCCCATTCGAATGCGCTCTCTAAACAATGCCATGTGGTGTTAACAACGACAGCGAATCATGTCATGCCCCACCTCCTGGGCTCACTCCAAGCTCCCACATTAAACCACATACAATGTCTGCCATGTGGGACAGTACAGTCCACCAGATTACAACTGCACCAGTTCTACCTGCCCGTTGCCACCCCCATTAACTGGTTCCCCACAAGCTTAAAGTGGACAAAGCTGTGCTGGACGAACTTTTGCGAGCAGGCTTAATCAGGTCATCAGACAGTGCTTAGGGCTCCCCAGTTAAACTAGTCCCTAAAAAGAATGGTATTTGGCGTCTACGCGGTGCCTATCACCGCCCCAGTGTCTGTACAGTCACTAACAGCTACCCCATTCTGAACTTGCACGACTTTCCCCATGTCTTGGCTGGGGCAAAAATTTTCAGTGTCATCAGTTGCAAAACAGCATACCTGCAAATTCCGTTGGCGGCCGAAAACATACCAAAACCTGTGATAATTACGCTATTCGATCTCTTTGAGTTCCTCTACATGCCATACGCACTAAAAAACGCGGTACAGATATGGAAAAGATTTATTGACAGCATACTGTTCAATTTGCCTTTTTGTTACGCCTATCTCGACGACGTCATGGTCTTTGGCGTCTACGCGGTGACTATTGCCACCCCAGTGTCTGTACAGTCACTAACAGCTACCCCATTCTGAACTTTTGCAAAACGAGCAAGACTATGACGGCCACATGTTTATCATCCTTGGTAAGGTAGCCTCTCATGGGGTCATGATAAATGACGATAAGTGCCAACTTCGGCAAACCCATGTGACCTTTGTCAGATGCCAAGTCGATGTGATTGGGGCGTGTCCTACTAATAAGAAAACTGAACAAATACACCTCCTCCCACCTCCTAACAACTGTCAAGAGCTGCGTACATTTTTGAGTGTCATAAATTTCTACAGGAACCAATAGCCACTCGCCACTGAGACTTTAACAACACTCACACAAGCCCTGCACAGCAAGAATACATTTGGTAAAAAATGCCTCAATTGGACCCCACAAATGCATATGGCCTTTGACAAAATAAAAGAACAGTTATTACATACCACGATCATTGCCCAACAAATGCCTGATGCACGTCTAATTATCGTGTCTGACGCTAGCGATCACGCGATCAGGGCTGCTTTACAGCAAGAGATCGGTGGAACCACTCAACCACTTAGGTTTTTCTCACAAACTTACTGTCACTCAGATACGTGGTCCACATTTTATTGCGAAATACTAGCTATCTATGAAACAGTTCGTCACTTTCAAGGTGAGGTCGAGGGGAGATCCCTTACCATACAAACAGTCCATTGCCCATTTGCAGACGTATTCTACAACCCATCGGCGGATTCTGGACTCAGGAGATTCTGCCACCTAGGTTTCATAGCACAGTTCATTACCAATGTACGATACATCAAAGATGCCGATAATATTGGGGTGAACTATCTTTCCCATGTCACAGATGGACTTTGATAGGATCACAGATGCACAAGTGGCAGATGCCGACATCCACAGCTTGCTTAATAAACCAGAAACTGGACTCCAATTGCAACAATGCATGCTAACCATCGCTACCAAACAAGTTTAGTGTGATGTTTCAAATGGGCAGGTCCAACCAATTGTCCCAGAGCCATATTGCAGGACAATTTTTGACCTTCTCCACAAGCTTGCACATCCAGGTGTGTGCCCTACTGTATGCCTCATCACGGAATTGTTTATCTGGCCTAATATTAAAAAGGATTGTGCCACACGGGCCAGGACTTGCATTCTGTGCTAGCAAGCAAAAACTGGCCGCCACACACAGCACCGTTTTGGTGAATTCCTGATTCCAAAGAGGTGATTCCAGCACATCCACATTGACACCGTAGGGCCATTCCCCTAATCACACGGTTACCATTACATTCTGTCAGCGATAGATGACATGACACTATGAGTGAAGGCCATGCCCATTTCTGGCATATCAGCAGAGACAGTAGCAAAAACCTTCATAGACAGTTGCATTGCCAGACTGAGCTGCCTTAATGTCAGATCAGGGTTGGCGGTTTGAATCCCAACTGTTCAATGACTTGTGCCACCAATGCAGATACCACTGGTTCCACACAGCTGTCTACCATCCCCAATCCAATGGCCTCGTGGAACGGTGGGCATCTGCCGATGAAAGCTGCTCTCATGTGCCACTCAGAATCGTGGGTGGAGGCCCTTCCGTGGGTTCTCCTGGGCATTTGCACAGCACAGAAATATGTCATTGACATGTCACTCACTGAAATACTATATGGCAAGCTCCTTACCCTCCCCACTGAGTTTGTAGTTCGTGCAACTGTCCCTACGGACCAGGACTTAACAGACTTAGTCATGCGTTTATGCACACATATACAAAACATCCATATGCCATCCCCCCTCCCATCACATGACACAATGAATATTTATTCACAGAGACCTGCCCACATGTTCTCATGTGATGCGACATTCAGGCAACCACCATTTACAGGATCACATCGAGTATTGAAATGAGATATAACAGCACCATCACTGCCACAGCATACACTGCTGGAGGCCCTGCACCACCTCCTGTAGATGCAACAATGCAAGGCAACAGCACCAACTTGCCTCCCCCTTCAAATATCGCAACCAAGCCAGTAGCAATTACAGACTCTGCCGAGACTATGTCCTTATCTGCTAATGCTGCCGACAGCAACCATTGGTCACACCGCCAACATCATGCTTTGGGTGTGCCCTGCATTGCCTAGTGCACTTTGCAGACTATGACGTGTCTCCCATTTTTAGTGTGGAAATTTTATCTCTATGGCGTGTCACTATTCTGCTACCACACCTCCAGTATACCATCTCCGACAAATGCACAATACATGAACACCACAAAGATTTAAGGAACAAATAGTGTTAACACAGGGACAAACAGAGCTTCTGGGCTGATTCCTCGAATGTTTTGTTGTACTTCTCTGTGTACAGTAAACACTAATGCAGCATTGTCATGACTTTGAGCCACTCACAACACAAATCCAGCTCATCTTTCTCCAGCTGCTGTCGAATATCTTTTGACATATCATCTGCAGTCCTGCCCAGCATAAAAGAAAAATCTAAGAAGGATTCTTGAACTTCCACAATGTTGTCTTCTATATGGATGTATCTAACTATTTGACTCATTTGGCCAGGTCTGCCAATGGGAGTGCTCTCTCTAATATTAGGCTTTTTTCTATATGAAATAAGTTTTTCCTTAACATATTCATCAGATATAAGTATAAACTCATTTTATATCGCTTTTGACAAATAAGAAAGTACTTCTTTGACCCACTAGTGGACTCTTCAAGTTTTAAACAATACTGTTTCGATCTGGACAATATTTTGCCATCAGCAACATCAGTTCTAAGAACTTTCGTCTGTTTTCTGATGAAATGCCTTCACAATGACTGCAGAAACAAAGTTTTTTGTTGGGCTAAAAATGGTTTAATATCTAAAATGTATAATGTTTCTCCATTTCTTGGTCTCATCAGTAACAATTTCTGATTACTTTTGTCAATGATTTTCAAGTTGAGAGATTTAGTGATTTTTCTAAATTTGATAGATGTTTAGGTGATAATTCATGTTTTGATATCTTTGGATTCGATTTCCAACACTGACAGAAGCCCACAATAAATTTATTTTTGTTGTTATTAGCAGTGGGGCTTTACCAGTTCATAGTCAAAAACCCCATTGTTCTCATTATGTAAACAAACTTACCACTTACCCTAGCATTGTTACATAACCAAGATACTCACTTCAGCCCTTGTTTTGTTTATTTAAAATGTAAATGAGTAATAACTGTCATTTTAATTACAATTAATGCTCTATAACAGTCATTACAATTACCACAATTTATAGTCAAGATGGTGACCAAAGAGCACACTTACATTAATGTTTACTCAGGTGTCCAAATCCTTGGTGATAACTCTTGTCATAAATATGATAATACATGACCCAAACAGGTAGTGCTGCAGACGTGGTCTCAAGAGCCCTACACTGACAGCTAGCACCACCTACATGGAAATTCTGGTTTCATACTTCTGCGCCTGGTACACGCTTATATTTGTTCCCTTACCATTCCTGCTTAGACATTTTGTGCTTCCTGTCAACATAATTTTTTAAGTGTTTGTATTCCGTATCGCCTGTTCATTTATTGCATATTTGTATTTTCTCCTTCCATCAATTAAATTCAATATCCCTCATGCTACCCAAGGATTTCTACTAGCTCTCGTCTTTTCACCTACTTGATCCTCTGTTGTCTTCACTGTTTCATCTCTTAAACCACCCATTCTTGTTATACTGTATTCCTTGCCCCTTTTCTTGTCAATCATTCCCTAATGCTCACTCTGAAACTCTCTACAACTCCTGATTCTTTTAGTTTATCCAGGTTCTATCTCCTTAAATTCCTGCCTTTTTGCAGTTTTAATCTGCAGTTCATAACCAATAATTTGTGGCCAGAGTCCACATCTGCCCCTGGAAATGTCTCACAATATAAAACATAGTTCCAAAATCTCTAGCTTACCATTCTATAAACAATCTGAAAGCTTCCGATGTCTCCAGGTCTCTTTCACATGCACAACCTTGTTTCTTGATTCTGAAATCAAGTGCTGGCTATGATTAAATTATGCTCTGTGCAAAATTCTACCAGTCCTTTCTCCCTGTCCATATTCACCTACTACTTTTCCTTCTCTTCCTTTTCCTACTATCTAATTCCAATACCCCATAACTATTAAATTTTTGTCTCCATTAACTATCTGAATAATTTCTTTTATCTCATCATACATTTCCTCAATCTCCTCCTCATCTGCATAAATAAATTTGTGCTACTGCGGTGGGTTGGGCTTCATGTCTATCTTGGCTACAATAATGTGCATGCTATGCTATTCATAGTAGCTTATCCACGTTCCTATTTCTTTATTCAGTATTAAACCTACTTCTGCATTACAGCTATTTGATTTTGTATTTGTAGCCCAGAATTCACCTGACCAGAAATCCTGTTCCTCCTGCCACGAAACGTCACACTATATCTCATTTTTACTTATCCATTTCCCTTTTTAAATTTTCTAACCTACCTGCTCGATTAAGGGATCTGACAGTCCACACTCCAATCCGTAGACTGCCAGTTTTGTTTCTCCTGGTAACGACATCCTATTGAGTAGTCCACATATGGAGATCCGAATGGGGGACTGTTTTACCTCTGGAATATTTTACCCAAGAGGATGCCATCATCAGTTAATCATACAATAGAACTGAAAGTCCTCAGGAAGAATTGCAGTTGTAGCTTCCCCTTGCTTTCAGCTGTTTGCAGTACCAGCACAGCAAGGCCACTTTGGTTGATGTTACAAGGCCAAATCAGTCAATCATCCAGACTGTTGCCCTTGTAACTACTGAAAAGGCTGCTACCCCTCTTCAGGAACCACACATTTGTCTGGCCTCTCAACAGGTACCCCTCCATTGTGGTTGCACCAACGTATTGCTGAGGCATGGAAGCCTCCCCACCAATGGCAAGGCTCACAGTTCATGGGAGAGGGGGGAGTTTGTAAGGTATGTTCTTCTAAACTTTTCTTCTGGATTGTTTGCGAACAATAACACTTGGGAATTTATAACAGCAATGTCCAGATAATAGGAAAACAAGGCCAAGGACCATCTTCTTGTTGTCCTTTGTGTGGAGTAGGATGTACACGTTTAATCAACAGTATCTGCTCCACCTTCGGTTGTGTTGTAACCCAAATTTACAACAAACTTTCCTGTAGTGCTGTCTGTTTCATCAGTTTGTGGAAACTCAGGATACAGACAGGTGTAAAATATTGAATACACGATTAGTACATAGAGTAAAAAAAAATTATAGAAGATGATTACATGAGACGTCTCTACACGAACAGAGCACAGTACTTACTAAATAGTCAAACAGTCTCATTCTTGCTGGTAAGTGATGTTGTTGTTATGGTTGGTAGCCAACGCAGAGCCACCACCCGGAAGTGCAGAGCACAGGGGAGGAAATGAAGAAGTGGCACCAAGGTCAATAAGCCAACGTGGTGGTCAGTCAGCATTGGGCAGGTTTGCCAGACCACCCATATCATGGCTGGTCTGGAAGGGGTGCATGGCTGGATCATTTCTTGTAGGTGTGAATCTCTTCTCACAAACAATGTAGTGGCTGGGATAGGAGCAAGACACAGCTGGACTGTTTCTCACAGCTGATGAGGCACAGCTGCACATGACAAGTTGTGCTGTGGCTGGCACTATTGTGAGACATGACTGGGCCATTTCTCAAATTTTCAGTGGGCATTGCATGAATGCCGAATAGCCGCTATATCTGTAGCTCATATGGGAAACATCTGATGTGTCGAACGGAATGCTGATGGTGTGACTAAAGAAAGGGAGGTGGGGTGTTGGTGACGAGGACATTGGCATGTGGAGGTCACGTATACCAGTGGGACTCTGAACTGATCAAAGTGACAAGGTATGTTGAGAGGGCGGTGCAATTGATGTGAGTCACTAATTTATTAATCAGTGCGAACTTTGATGGATTTTGCTTGTATGGTGACTATCCGTGAGGGGTGAAGGCCGAGAGGAGGCAGGCATGCTATTTTGGGTCATGGTTGAAGTCTGTGTAAGTAGAGATGCAGTCACAGAGTCCAGTATTGTTGTGTTGTACTTGTGTCGGGAAGAGGCACTGAAGTTGTCGGTGAATTGTGCAACGACAGTGGTCACACCGACATTGTGTGTGTTACATTACTTCGATGTGTCCCAAATGTGGCACTGTAGAGCATCATCAACATGTGGTATGTGTGCTATTGAATACACGATCCGTACATAGTATAACACACTTTTTATTAGAAATTATTAGATGAGATATCACACATAAACACAGTACAGTGCTTAGTAAACAGTAGGAGTGAGTCCAGACAGTCTCTCTCACTGGTCAGCAATACTGTTGTTGTGGTCAACAGCTGCCACAAGTATCATGCACTGGTGACAGGAAAAGCTGACCCCTGTTTCTTTTTGTTGCCATAAAACAAGACAGAAGTCAGTCATCTTGATATTTTAAAAGACAGTTTCTGTTTCACACAACCTGTGAAAGTGAAAAGTTACGTGTTTAGCTGCTTCTTTGTTTTCTTAGTAGTACAGTTCTTAAATTTCGTGCATGTTTTTTCCCTACTTAAGTAGTTTATGCTCAAGTTTTTGTAACTATGAAGTATTCTCAGGCAGTCTGTAATGCAGTTTTCATATCTGCTTCACAGCTCATAAGGCATCAGCCTCCACTGGTGACATGTCAGGAGGTTAGCAAGTTGCATATCTAGGTTTCTCTCTGTGTTTTTTAAGTCAATTCTTAAGTTAGGGATGGGTAGGATGTGTGTACGCTGCATGAAGATGCAGGTGGAGCTGGACGCTGTGTGTGAACAGCTGAATGTGCTTTTTGCTATGGTCAGTCATCTTCAGGCTGCTGCCTTGGAGTGCAGCAGTGGTGGAGAATCTGGCATGTTGCATGAGATACCTCAGGTGCCACTTGTTTCACCAACAGGCTCTCCTGCTGAGTTACCTCCCAGTGTACCCAATGCGGTGTACCTGCCTCACAGGCAGATTGCTTGGTAGTAATGTGTTCGCATCACTTGAAGCGGAGGGCCAGTGCCTCAGCCGCTCACCCTGTGAGTGTACAGGTGGCTGCACCTTCCGCAGGGTCTGAGCAGGCACATGGGGAGAAGGAGTTGACTAGTTACTGGGAGCTACAATGTCAGGTGCGTTATGGAGCCTCTTAGGCAGATAGCGTTCAGGGCCAGAAAGAACACCAACGTGCACTTGGTATATCTGCTAGGAGGCCTCATCCAAATGTGGTGGAGGCATTGTCCACAGCCATCGAGCATACAGGCTGTAGTTGTCTGCAAGTAGTGGCTTACACTGGCACCAATGCTGCCTGTTGCTTGGGTTCTGAGGCCATCCTCAGTTCATACAGGCTTCTGGCCTTGTGCGGGGGTGTAAGCAGAGATTGCAATTTGCAGCATTGTTCCCAGAGTTGATCAGAGCCCCTTGGTTTGGAGCCATGTGATGGGACTTGACCAAAGGCTTCATTGACTTTATGACTGTCTTGGCTGCAGATTTCTGGATCTGATTTATCAGGTGGGGAATTGTAGGACTCCTCTTGATAGGTCAGAGGTGCACTGCATAAAGGAAGCAGCTACTCGCTTAGCAGAGTACTTGTGGAGCACAAAGGGATTTTTTTAGGCTAGGTAGTAGGTTGACAACTTGCACAAAGCTTTACTTCAATTGTAAAATTTTATAAGTAAGTTGTCAAAGTAATCATAATAAAGTTCCTGAATTTACTGCCCTCCAGGAAACTTCCCACTCTCAAATTATTCTCAGGATCAAGAGCTGGCTGAAACCCTAAGACGAAATTTCTGGAATATTTTGTGGTACATGGTAAATATATCAAGAAGACAGATTAGATGCCAGAGGAATGGGTGTGTTTATTGCAGTTGACAGATATATTATCTATACTGAGGTGGAATTTGAGTGTGACAGTGAAGTTATCTGGTAGTGTACAGCAGGTGTACTTGTAATGAAGTTAATTATTGGATGTTTTTCGGGTCACCTGAGTCTGCTGTGGAAGCTTTAGAATTATTGACAGAAAGTCTACAGTCAGCAGTGTGGATATACCCAAATCATGCAATATTAGTCGGAGGGGACTTTAACCTACAGAGTATAGACTGGGACATCTATGGATTCATTGGGGGAGGGGGAGGGGAGAGGTTAGACAGTCTTGTGAAGTTCTATTCAATACATTTTCCAAAAGCTGTACTGAGCAGCTAGTTCGACAGCCCACATGCAATAGAAATATTTTAGACCTTGTAGCTTACAAACAGGCCCGAACTGATCAATGACATCAATATAGAGATGGGGATTAGTGACCATAGTGTCATCATAGTGACCTTGGTTACTGCAGTTAATAAATCAATCAGGAAGACTAGGATAGTATTTCTGCTAGAAAGAGCAGATAGACAGTTGTTAGCATTCCATGTAGACAATGAACTGACACCATTTAGTTCCAGTACGATGGGTGTAGAGCAGTTATAGGTGAAGTTTAAATGGATTATAAATCATACTCTGCCAGAAAGTACACCCAGAAAGTGAATTAAGGATGTAAAAGACCCACCATGGCTTAACAACGAAATTTGGAAATTCTGAGGAAGTAAATACTAATGCACTCTCGGTTCAAAAGAAAATGAACATATGATGATAGGCAAAAGTTAACAGAAATTTGTGCATCCATAATAAAATCAATGCTCAAAGTTTACAGCAACTACCACCATCATAACTTACCAATAGATCTTCCCAAGAGCCTGAGAAAATTCTGGTCCTACATAAAATCACTACCAAGGGAACATTCCCTTCTGTCAATAAATGGTCTTGATGAAAGTTGGCAGATGTGTAGAGGATGCAAAATAATGAAATACTTTTTTTTCTGTTTTCACTGTTGAGGAGTAAAATACACTCCAAAAGGCAATTTGGCATTTTAGATTTAGATGGAAAATCTTCGAAAAAAGGTCTTCATATAAAAGTTGATATGTAATTAATGTTGTTGAAAACTGTGTAATCAACTTTTATAATAATTTGAAATTTTACAATATACACCATCACCATTAATTAACTTTGAAAAATGAAAACTTTTGTTACAACATAAGTTAAAGAAGCTTTGAAGCCACATACATTATACATTTAATAAAGCTAGTTCCTAAAATACCATTTTTGGAAAACAAGCTGCACATAGTGTGCTGTCACTTTATCTTCAACAAGACTAATTATAATAGCTAAACATTATTCTAATCACTTATTTCACTTACATTTGTTTTATGTTTTAAATTGTTATTTTACATTTTACATCCATGGTCTTTTTTTGTTTTTTCGTTCACTGTTCCATGTATGTGTATTTTGTCAACTGAAAATAATAAGTGGTATTATTATTATAATTGTGGAATCATAATTATTATGAAAGAAAATAATAACAATAATGATAATCTGTAAGGAAATCCTTAAACAATTAAGTTTTTTTTCTTACATCAAGCACATTAAATGAATGAAATTTCTTCATACAACATTCATGAAAGAGAAGACAATATAAAACAAAATTCAGCAGAGTTTGTATTGGACATATTTTAGTACATAGGTAAGCTTTGGCAAAGGGAATTCATTTTGTACTAGTGACTGCACCTTGATTGCATTGTTTCACAAATGAAGACTGACACAACAATCACTCAACAGAACTACATTTGAAAATCTTCTCACAAAGTTCTTCCAACATCAAAAACTGTATACATTCCACGGCTGTGCCTGCTTCATCAATCCCTTTGGGATCACCAGATGTTTCTTGTCCTTGGGTATGATGCTCAAAATGGAATTTTTCACTCTGACCATCTGCTTTTCATATTTTTAAAAGAAAGTTACGGTGAGTTTGGAGTGAGAACTCAAGAATTCCCTGTTGAAGCCCCAGATGTCCTTGTGACAGCTTTGAAGCCTGATAAACAAATGTCTCAGCAGTTAAAAAGATATTTGAAAGATGTTTTCTTTCCTAATGAAGGAGAAATATCTGTATTATTGTTAGATTCTTGAGGTGGTCACTGTGAAAGAACCATTTAGAGCATTGTACCTGAGGACAAGGAGTTTGTTCGTCTGGTGATCATAAAGGGCTCGATGGCACAGGCACAGTTGTGGGATGTATACAGCTTTCAATACTGGAACAACTTTTTGAGAACTTTCAGATCCGATTCTGCTGAATGATTATGATGTCAGTCTCCACCTGAGAAACAATATAATCAAGCTGCAGTCATTAGTACACAATTATTCTCTTAACTAAGGCTTACCAATTTACTGAAATATGCCTGATACAAATCAGGATGTTTAGAGGTTCACCTGTGACAATTTGGAATCCTGCTTAATTTTGTTTTATATTGTCTATAACACTGTATATATTACATGAAGAAATTTCATTTATTTTATGTGCATGGTTTTTTAAAAAATGTAAGTTTTAACCATTTCTTTACAGATCATCATTTTCTATCATAATACTGAGCTACTTATTATTTTCAATTAAAAAAATATACGTATGTGAAACAGTAAACAAAAAGACAAGAAAAAAACTATGTATGTATAATATAAAATACAATTTAAAATATAAAACAAATACATGAGTAAAACAAATAATTAGAACAGTAATGTATGTTAAAATATTTTGATATGTTGAAAATACTCTGACAGCACATTGTGTACAGCTTATTTTCGAAAAATGGTATTTCAGAAACCAGCTTTATTACACAGGGATGTTCTTTAATTTAGGTCATAACAAAAGTTTTCATTTTTCTACATTAATTAGTGGTGGTGGGGTATTTGGCAAAATTTTAAATTATTACAAAAGTTGATTATACAGTTTTCAAGAACATTAATTAGACATCAACTTTTATAAGAAAATCCTTTTTTATGTATTGTCATTTTGAAGATAACCTAAAATGCCAAATCACCTTTTGGTGTGTGTTTTATCCCTTAAGAATGAAATTGGGTATAAACAACAAAATACATATTGCACTATTTTGTCCCCTCTATACACCCACCAAGTTTCATCAAGATCACTTACGGATATGGGGATGTTCCCTTGTAATTGGATCTAAGGCTTCCATCCAGTCACACACTGACCAGCCTGGTGTGACGGTAGAAGACAGCAAAAGTAAAACTGAAGTTTTAATTTTCACATTTAAGAAATTGTTCATGCTGGGAAAAAAAATAAATGAAATGATTGTATGGCATTGATGGTCGGGAGGCCCATCCAGGGAAGTTTGGCCACTGGATTGCATGTCTTATTGCAGATGACAACACAACACCCAGTCAGAGATGGCCAGGAACTGAACCTGGGCCTGCTGCACGGTAGGCAAACATGTTACCACATAGCTAAGCAGGTGGACATTCACATAGGAGAATCGTAGAAACGAGTCATCTTTTTTTCACCATTGCAGAAACTCCTGCATGGAGGACATAGTAATAAGCATCCCTGTAGAGATACAAATGAAACAGTCTAAAAAAATAAATCACTAGAGCCTTATGGAATCCCAACTCAGTTTTACAAAGAGTCTCTACAACAATGACCTCTTACTTAGCTTGCATTTATCATGAATCTCTTGCCCAGCAAAAAGTCCCAAGGAACTGGAAAAAAGTGCAGGTGGCTCCTGTATATAAGAAGGGTAAAAGAATGGAGCCAAAAAATCACAGACCAATATATTTAACATCAGTTTGCTGCAGAACCCTTGAACATATCCTCAGTTAGAATATAATAAATTTCCTTGAGAAGGAAAAGCTTCTGTCCACAAATCAGCATCATTTTAGAAAGCATTGCTTGTGTGAAACTCAGCTTGCTCTTTACTCACATGAGATCCTGTGAAGCGTGGATGAAGGGCAACAGGAGGTTTCATTTTCCTACATTTCGGTACAACATTTGACACAGTGCCACACTATTGACTTTCACTATTGACTTTAATGCAGGTGCAAGCATAAGGAATAGGTTCCTACGTATGTGAGTAACTCGAAGACTTCTTAAGTAGCAGAACCCAGTATTTGTCCTCAATGGAGAGTGTTCTTCAGAGACAAGGGTATCATCAGTTGTGCCCCAGGGAAACAGTATAGGATCACTGTGACTGTTTGCTGATGATGCTGTGATGTATGGGAAGGTATTATCATTGAGTGACTGTAGGAGGACACAAAATGACTTAGACAAAATTTTTACTTCATGTGATGAATGGCAGCTATCTAAATGTAGAAAAATGTAAGTTCATGCAGATGAGTAGGACAAACAAACCTATATTGTTTGAGTATGCTGTTATTACTGTTCTGATTGACACATCCACAGTGATTAAATACCAAGAAGTAGCATTACAAAGCAATACAAAATGAAATGAGCATGTAAGGATTCAAGTAGGGAAGGCAAATGGGAGAATTTTAGGAAACTGTGGTTCATTTGTAAAGAAGAACACATATAGGACACAACTGTGATCCATTGCTGAGGATTGTTTGAGTGTCTAGGGTCCACACTGGGTTGGACTGAGTAAGGCACCGAAGTAAGTCAGAGGTGGGCTGCTAGATTTGTTACTGGCAGGTTCAAACAACATGCAAGTATTATGGAGGCATTTTGGGAACTCAAATGGGAATCACTAGAGGGAAGGCAATGTTCTTTTCAGCACTACTAAGAAAATGTAGAGAACCGGCATTTGAGGCTGAATGCAGAGCAATTCTACTTTCGCCAACACACATTTCATGTAAGGACCATGAAGATAAGATTACCAAGATTAGGGCTCATTCAGAGGCATATAGACAGTCATTTTTCCTGCGTTCTATTTGCCAGTGGAAGAGGAAAGTAAATGACTAGTGTTGTGTATCACTCTCCATGTTTCATACCTCCTGATGAAGGCTTGTCTAGTACTATTTTTATTTTATTTTATTAGTTTTGTTTATTAATAGAAACTGTCATGTAGGCATGCTATTCCTATTTTGTGCTAAAGGTTTTCCTGTCTACTCCATTGTTATTCATGTACAGTTCAGTTTTTACTTTTTCATTGCAAAGATGTTACTTACTGTATGTTTCTACATCAGTATAGATATGTCACTTCTCTTCCAATGTTGTCTGCTAACATTTAACTTCTTTGGTGATAATACTCAGCAAATGTCTGAAGATGGCCTTGTAAGCCGAAAACCGGTTTACAATAAAAGTAATATTGTAGAACAAAAGCAAACTGGTGCTTTTCATTTTATTAAATGACTAGTAGTGGTTCAGGGTACCCTCCACTGTGCAGTGTATAGTGACTTGCAGAGTATATATGTTGGTGTAGCCCATTTTCTAGAAGATTTTGTGCTAAAGGATATGTACTTTATTATTTTCTATGAGGGCCTTTGATTGGTTCACAAACAAGATGCAAGATATGGTTCAGTGTTCTGTCTGCCATAGTATGCTTCAAAATTACAAGTGTAACATGTCTTGGTGTCACACAATGTGTACAACTTTAAACTGTACTTGGCAGATTGTGTGCACATGCCCTACAAAAATAAAATTATTGACGATATCACGGGGGTGGAGGAAAACATAACAGCTGGAAAGCTTCCACCTGCTATTTTACAAGCAGTCTGTGGCAGGAGAGTTGCCATGAAGTTTCTGGGACAGATAAGTCTGAGAAGGTGCTGGATGAAGTTCCAGTATACTGCAGCAAGCTTGGAACGGATGTTCACTTGTAATGAATTTGGGGGGGGGAGTGCACAGTCAATTACAGTAGTCTAAAGACTTGCAAATCCTGAGGTTGTAGGGGAGAGTGTATCACTGAGTGCTTACAGAAGAACGGCACAGTGGCTTAGGAACTGCCCAAGTTAAAACTGAAACTTAAAATAATCATTGAAAACACAAATTACTTCTGGACACGCTATGAAAAATCTAAAGATAGTGTCAAATTCATGGGAGTGAAACAAGCATACTAAAATTATTATTAACATTTAAATTAAAAATTGTTCATAAAGTAATAAGAAATGTTACAGACAAGCAATATATGCATGTGACACATTTGTAAAAAAAAAAAATAAATAAATAAAAAAAAGGGAGGAGGATTATTGCCACCATGAGAGAGTCCATAGTTTACTTAATGAGATATTGGTAACTTAATGTGATTGTCATTTGAGAACTGTAGGATTGCAACATGAAGGTGAATAAAGTTGTCAAGTTACCAGGGTTTTCTGCAGTTCCATTTGTGGTGCCTAAAATTGAATAAAGCCAATTGTTTTGCTACATTAAAATTGAATAATGTGATATAAGGATGCTAATCAACCAGGAGTATGTGTTTCACATAACTAAAATGTATAAAAGTTATCATATGTGTAATCTGGGAAGGATAGAGCACAGGGTCTTTTTCATCTTCATCTCTTGGTCAGTGAGATTGGTTTTGGTAAGGTTTGTGCATGCAGACAGCTGCTTAGGCTTTGGTATTGTTCAGGACTTATGAATATTTCAATGTGCACCAGTTTAAGAGTTAGAAATATTTTGGAACCCAGAGTGCTAGGGGATACACTCATAGTCGACTAATAGTTATTGAATATTTCAACTGTGATTGACATTGTTACTGCATAAGTCTGGTTGAAATTTGAGGTTTTATTGTACTTTTCATGATTTGATGCAAGGCTCTAAGCATTCACAGTTGTTACTGCCTATGAATGCTGTGCTCGTTCTGCAAAATTAATCATTTTAGTTCTTTGTATACACATTGTGTTTAGTAACATTCTTGCGAGGCAACCATTTGAATAACTGTGTTTGTGATTTGAATAAACAAATAATCAAAGACATCATTTGGTTGTAGCCCACCTTATTATCCTGAGGGATCATATTCTTACTGTCTTTCCTTTTAATAATCACAATCCATTTCTTTATTTGTTTAATTATTTCACCATTTCGTCATGGCTAAATTAGGGTGTCTCATGAATAATCCATGCTTCCATAAGGCTTTCAAGCAGCAGTGCATGTCTGAACCCCTTTTGCTCAGATGAGCCATATTCAAACCTGAGGTCATGTGCTCATATTCTTGGGGTTGGGTAGCAACAAACTGGTACTGCCTGGTGATTAATTTTTCATTATTGTTACCAAGTCCCAGTCAAAATGCATATCTCTCAACTGAGTAACAACTATAATTGGCATCCACTATTGACTACAATAATTTACAGTTCTTACAGCACCGACAATATAAGCAAATTGAATGACAACAATACGCTATCTTCTCAGCCCCTTACAGCTGAACTGGATTAACACTGTAGCCAAGCTTGAAAACCAACAGTGGTGTAAAGCAGAGGCAGCTTTAGCACCATTTTTGAAACTCATGTTTCATTTATTGTGCCATGTTTCAAGTGTTATGTTTGAAAATATTTTTGCTAGCACAGATTTGTCTCCTAGGCTAAAGTCTAGATTGGGGCACTGCCAAGTGATGGCAGTGTCTCTCTAATGCTCACAGATTGGCAGCCTGTCAGTTGCATGTATCATTGGGTTGATAGTTTCACCTAACTAATGAGAGGCAAGAAAAGAGGAAAGTATTTCTATGTACGAACCGCATTTGGCTATTTCTTCTGAATGTGTTGTGATTTCTGAGGTGGTGATTAGGATGGGACCTAATAGCAGATCTTAAAGTGCTGTGAGTAAAACAGGCATCAATAAAATGTATAAACTTGGTTGTCACAAATATTCGGCTGTTTTTCTGAGTTTTTTACAATTTCCGCTGTTGTGGCAACAGTGGGACCTGAGAACACAGCTGCCTTCTCTGAATACATAGTGGATGTTGCATCTATAGTGATGTGAGGATGTGAAAATAGTCCTTTGTCTCTTGCTTTCAAAAATGTCATCTGTCCTCTGTTTTCTCATTGGCTGCATAGAACCAGCAGCTGACACAAACCCTTTCATTCCCAGCAAATTTAAGGGCAAATGTTGACAACATTGCTGCATGAAACACTGGCCCCTACCTAGACTTTACTGTCTCCGGAAGAAATGTGTACTATTGTTGAGTATTTGTCCAATTCTGAAGTCAGCTCTATTCCAATGATAAATAAATTAAAACAAACTGCAATTTAAACATGGCAAATCTTATACACAATTTACACAATATACATCCTCATGGTTGGTAGTACGATGAAATTTGCTGCCTGCTTACCATTCCCCTCCCCAGATTTGTTCTATTTCTCACCATGCTGGTATCACTGTTCCCACCCCAACCCTTCTGAATTCTTCAAAATAAATCTGCACATGACCCCAACTGCCAAAGCTTCATCTGTAAATGTAAAACAACCCCTGTATTAATTACACAATGTAAAAATGTTGACCTTAGCAGCAATTATGAAGGCATGCTGAAAAGTAGTGTCTCTGAATCTTTTATGTGAAAATTCTTGAGGTTTTTTAAATAAAATACACTTTAGTAAAATTCTACACCTTTATTTCTCAATACAGTCGCCCTGGTAACAAACACATTTTTCCCAACAAGAGACCAGTTTATTGATACCAGCATTGTACAAAGGGCATTCAAAAAGTTTTGCACAGTCGCTTCTAATTTTTTTATTTGTTACAGGAGGAGAATGAATTTTTTGTGAACATACTTGGAACATTTAGCTACAAGATGGTGTATAAAAGTATTTTCTTTTATTTACAGGTGAGCCATAATGGACCATGAAGTAGATGTCAGGTTGTGACAATGGTCGGTGATGGAGTTCCTCTTCAAGACCGGCAATGACTCTGTCACATAGATTCACAGGAAGTTGCTCCTTGTTTATGGGGAGGACCCCTCTACTGGACAATCCATGAATTGATAGGCGATCGACGGCAGTGAGTGATGTGAATAAGGAGACCATTGATCAAATCATCCAAAATGACAGATGTGTGACGACACAACAGCTTGCTGAAATGACTCGTTTGTCATTGGGTAGTGTGGTATCACTGGTACAGTCACTAGGGTACAGAAAAATCTGTGCCTGTTGGATGTCTAGATTATTGACAAGAGAAATGAAAACAATGAGGAAGAATGTGTGCGAGGGTCTCATGAAGACCTTTACTTAAGAGTTGAAGCAGTGTTTTGATGGCATCATTACCCACGATGAAACATGGATGTTTTTGTCTGAACCTGAGAGCAAAACACAATCCATGGAGTGGTGTCATCCGGGTTCCCCTCAGAAGAAGAAACCAAGACTTTCACAAACAGCAGGCCAAAAGGTGATGGCTTCCTTCTTGTGGGATCAGCGTGGTGTCATTTTCATTGACTTTTTGGAACCTGGCTCCACAATTAACCGGGACCATTACTGTTTGTCACTGGAGAAGCTGTGATGTGCCATCCAGACCCACAGACCACAGCTTCAGGGTCAGCTCATCAGACTACACCATGACAATGCCAAACCCCAAACAGCCCTTATGATGCAGGGGAAAATTAGGAAAATGGGTTGGAAAATTGTTCCTCATCCTCCCTACAGTTCAGACTTGGCTCCCTCTGATTTTTACCTCTTTGGTCATCTGAAGACCCACCTGCACAGTAAAACATTTGATAGTGAGAAAGACCTTACGCGACAAATGATGGTGTAAAAGTCAATCCCCAGAATTTTACCAAAGTGCATTACATCATGGAAAGAACATTGGGCCAGATATGGCACAGCTGATGGAGGCTACATTGAGTAGGCTCAATGTATAGCTACATGTTCCAAGTATGTTCACAAAAAATTTCATTCTCCTCCCGCAAAAAATAAAAAAATTAGAGACGACTTTGCAAAACTTTTTGAACACCCTTTGTAGAATAATTGACTTTGTTGATGGAGCCACAGTCTCAACTCTGCTTACACCACTTGATCACTATCAAAGTTTTGGAAACAGATGAAAGTCAGATGGTGCCAAGTTGGAGCTGCATGGACGACGGTCAATGACGTTGCAGATGCTGGCACTTGTGTATAGTCTGGCATTGTCAAGCTGAAATGTGGTCAGTTAGAACCACTATTACAGCACACTGTTTCTCATGCACTGACGTATCACATTACACACTGCCAGTTACAATTCAGAGCTCTCTAGTGGTAGAGGGTTACAACTATAGTTGAATTCTTTTATCTTGGCGGCTCGCGCATGCCCGCCCAGACGCGGGAGATTGCTGCGTTGCAAGTTGCACATGACGCACGCACCCAGAGAAACAGCGCCATAGTATAGTATAGTTCGCAAGCTTACGTTTAGGGGGGAGCGCGCAGTTTATGAAGTAAAGCCACCACAGCCGCATTAACCCTTTCGCTGCTACAGAGACGTGCTCCCCACATTCCGCGCTGTGCGCAGTTTTGTCACTACACTGCTCGCCTGTGCTGACACATGGTGTTTCCGACTGCTTTGACACACTTATCATTCGATTCCACAAAAACTATTTGGCCCAAAAATTAGATTTTTACACATCTTCTTGACTGATACCTTCCCCCCACTTCCTTTGACTGACTGAAGTGCTTTAAAATAAAGCCAAACACACCCGGTGTAAATAAAACTTTTATTACAGTCGCGAAAGACGGAATATTTCTTAATATTACATACGACACCTATGTGGTACTTAAATTAAATGAGATATTGTTATACAGTAAATTTTATATGAAATTTAGGTATCTTGTCCACATTTCATTCTCAACATTGTGGCAACTAAAATCGACCATATGGAAAGTATACGCTATGGACTTTTACCTCTGCAAACTCTTCAAAATTTCGTGCAATGGTTTACTACATTTAATGCTGCACAATAACTGGGTTGAACATCGAAACAAAATTAAGTCATTTATGGGGGGAAGGTATCAGTCAAGAAGACGTGTAAAAATCTAATTTTTGGGCCAAATAGTTTTTGTGAAATCGAATGATAAGTGTGTCAAAGCAGTGGGAACACCATGTGTCTGCACAGGCGAGCAGTGCAGTGATGACAAAATCGCGCACAGCGCGGAATGCGGGGAGCACGTGACTGCAGCAGCGAAAGGGTTAATGAAGAGACAAAGCACTAGAAATTTCAAAAAAATGCATTCAAACGAATAAAATTCATGAAGTAAGACACTTTGATATTGTTTTAAAATATAAAAAAAAATATTTAGCATCGCACAAGGTTTGAACTCTATACCTACCGTTTACTAACTCAACGCCTTAACCGTTACGCTAGCGCAGCTCGTGCTGCAACGTCTCTCCATAAGGATTCTAACAGGTCACGCAAAATTCTGACAAACACTGTTGGTATGCCTATGAATTACTCACACTTCGTCGAAGTACAATAGGAAATAAACAATTACCGCTGTTCTTTATTGCGAAAAAGCGGTTCGTGAAATTGATACAAACACCTTTCCTTGCTATCGCCTGAATTAAGAGTCTTATTGCTTGTTTGGTTTAATTAATTAATAGAAAATTAAGCAATTGGTATAAAGAATGGTTTTTCCAAACTTTCAAAAAACAAAGTCTGCTATCAAGACACTGCTTTTGTTCTATTACTTTATTTATGACTGAACGTTTCTAAAACTGAAGACACTCGTCTGTGCTCTGCTCTGCAGTCAAGATCTGGCAATGTCGTTCTCTGTTCATTGGCTGACTGTATTTTTTGAAGTCAGATGCGCAGAACGAACCTAAACTCGGCCGCCAACATAAATGACGCGCACTTTAGTATCAGTGAAGCAGGAAAGGCATCCAAGTAATATGCATGGCATGTAATACCTCAACTGATACTGAGAACAGAAGAAAAAAATTCGAAGGTATTACTTTTCATTACTTTTCAGCCTGCCCTCACAGTTTAATCTGTGAATAAAAGAAGACACTGTGTGGTTTTCTTTTCTTTTTGTTCTTTTGAATCTTGTATTTGAGAACAAACCGTGTCTTATGATCAGGTAAATGCAATATAGTACACTATGTGTTTTTAATACATTTTTAATGCAAAATTCTAAGTTGTTTGACAAATGACCAAATAAACTCCTGTAGTACGAGGCTACAAACACAAAATGCAAACAAATACCAATCCGAGATAGAAATTTTTGGCCTTGCTCTGGGCAACAGGAATGAATACACATCCAAGAACCAAAAAGGAAGAATTGGCAAGTGAGAACTGAGAAGCGAGAAGAACACGAATTCATTGGAATAGGAGACTTGACAGTTCTCTGATGGTCCATCACTAGGTAGAACAAAAGGGTCGGGGTGCCAACATGGGCAACCTTTGATAATTACGATGGACTGTTAGCTAGTACCTGATGACTATCACTTTGATTTGTGTACAATGACTATTCTTCAAACCCTGCAAGAAAATGACATTTGTCGTTACATATCAGCATGGACAACAGTCTGCACGCGGCGTTAAGAGCCCCGGTAGAAGGAACTGTAATTTCCAAGGCATGAAGTATTAATATGTAATTTTAATCAGACTATAAATGATGGAACAAATAATTTTGATCATTGTTTACTGACTTTCTGTATGACCAAAGGTTCATGGGATTTTTCTCCAGATCAATTGCCAAAATTTTATTTTTGAATTCATTGAAACAGAAGGGGTAGTCACATTAGACCAGCTACAATGGCCTGCAGAGATTCCTGAGTGCAAATCCAGCAGTCCCATTACATATCTATGTGTACATACATACACATGTACATACATAAAGAAATTCAGGATTTGAATCCAGGAATGACTGCAGGCTGATTTCCTTAGTCTCATGTGATTCTGACTGTTGGAAATGAGTGTAATGTTTTAAATTTACTTAATACATGAAATAGAAGTATTTAACAGATAATATTTGTACAAATATTGATATTCTCAAAACTAAGTAAAAAGTTAAATGTGCCAGGAACTGACTGTGGCAGTATAGCCAAGTGGTTGATCAAACACTCAAACATAATTTATTTCATGTATTTACAAACAAATATTGCAGTGGCAGAATAGCAGCCTCAACATCATTACTATTGAATATTGTCTGCTGTTTCATAGCATTCCAAAGTTCCAATTTATGTGACCAACTTAAGTGATGTTTATTTCTGTATGCCAGGATTGCATGGGGAGGGGGACAAACACTTACTCTGCTTCTGGCCTTTCTGTGTCAGTCAGTTTATGGGTCACAGTAAACCACTCCACTCCAGATCCTCGCACAATATTTCTTCAGATGGTACTAATAACTTTTGCTTCTTGGATCCCTCTCTGATATAGTTTTTTTATATATGTGCAAAGACAATGAGTAGGAAGAATGGGTGGTAAGATACAAATTAATTAAGTAACTAAACAAGAACATTTATTCCTTATAAACTTTTAGCATCTTTGAGGCAATTTAAAAACAACAGAAGATGGTGACAATTTGGTTGCTGATAGCATCAAGCACTAGTGACAACCTTGCAATGAATAAGTGGTGGCAGCACAGCACAAGCTGTAAGCTGTGTGCTAACTGTGACATGTAGTGTATTTTGTACAATGAAACAATCGAAATCAGTTCCAGGGCTAACTCAGAGACAGATGGCTTGGCTCAAATTTCAAAAATGCCACATCTAGATGCAGCAGCACAGTAACTGTGTTGTCTTTTTCAAATGCTTCTGGAAAGGAAAGGGAACTGTCAGCTTCATGTAGCTCAAAAGAGCACAGATAAATCCTATTTGTACGACAGCTCAAAAGATTTATAGTCCAGTGAACCTTCTCACTGCATGTTGCAGTATTCTCTAGTATTTTGTAAGTTCAAATATAATGACAATACTCGAAGAAAATAAGCTTCTCCCAAAGAATCAGCACAGGTTCAGAAAATACTTATGCAGAAAAGAAAAAAAATAATAATTTTGGTAAACAGTCAAAGGACAACTTCCCAGATTTCTTAAAAGTCTTTACCACTATACCACACTGTTAACTGAGAAACGAAATACAATAATTTTGAAAATATTCTCAAGTACAGCACTAATTTGGAAAAAAATCCAATTATAATATGTTGTACTGGACTGTGAATGGTCCAACAGAGAGGGAAAAGTAAGAGTGAGCATGCTCTAATGAAGGATAATTCAAATACTCAAACAGTTTGCTGGTGAGACTAGCCTACAGAAAAGTACTTTCTTATGAATGCGAGGAAATACAAAATAACAGTTTTTCTACTTTGTGTACTGAATGGCATATCACTTTGAATGTAGATAGAAGTAAAATAACGCTCATAAAAAAGCCAAAAACTGGCTAATGCACTAATACACACATCAAAAAAAGTTTTGCTTCACCCCAGTTCCCAGAACTCCTGAAGATAGATATTGATTGTGGATATTGTATCACAGACACAGTCCCTTTGACTGTTCAGAGATGTCACTAAACCCGCCCCAAGATGGAAACCACCATGCATGAGCAGCGCTTATTATATGGAGGGGGTCTGATAGCCATTCCACCAGGTAGGAGTTACACAGCTTGTGTTGTCTGTAGTTCAACCATGCCTAGATGGTCAATACCATGGTTCGATTGTATCTGCATTGTTACTTTATGCCAGGAAGGGCTCCCAACAAGAGAAGTGTCCAGGCGTCTCGGAGTGAACCAAAGCAATGTTGTTCGGACATGGAGGAGATGCAGAGAGACAGTAACTGTTGATGACATGCCTCGCTCAGGCTGCACAAAGGCTACTACTGCATTGGATGACAGCTACCTACGGATTATGGCTCGGAAGAACCCTCACAGCAATGCCACCATGTTGAATAGTGCTTTTTGTGCAGCCACAGGGCATCATGTTATGACTCAAACTGTGTGCAATAGGCTGCATGACATGCAACTTCACTCCCGACGTCCACGGCAAGGCCCATCTTTGCAACCACAACACCATGCAGCATGGTACAGATGGGCCCAACAACATGCCGAATGGAGAGCTCAGGATTGGCATCACATTCTCTTCAACAATGAGTGTCACATATGCCTTCAACATGACAATCATCGGAGTTGTGTTTGGCGGCAACCCGGTCAGGATGAACACCTTAGACACACTGTCCAGCAAGTGCAGCACGGTGGAGGTTCCCTGCTGTTTTGGGGTGGCATTATGTGGGGGCAATGTACACCACTGGTGGTCACGGAAGGTGCTGTAATGGCTGTACAATATGTGAATGCCATCCTCTGACCGATAGTGCAACCATATTGGCAACATATTGGCAATTTATGCCCCCCTCGTGCACATGACTTCCTTCAGGATAATGACATCGCTTGACTAGAGTGGCCAGCATGTTCTCCAGACATGAACCCTATAGAACATGCCTGGGATAGATTGAAAAGCGCTGTTTACGGACGATGTGACCCACCAACCATTCTGAGGGATCCACGCCAAATCGCAATTGAGGAGTGGGACAATTTGGACCAACAGTGCCTTGATGAACTTGTGGACAGTATGCCATGATGAATACAGGCATGCATCAATGCAAGAGGACGTGCTACTGGGTATCAGAGGTACTGCTGTGTACAGAAATCTGGACCTCCACCTCTGAAGGTCTCGCTGTATGGTGGTACAACATGCAATGTGTGGTTTTCATGAGCAATGAAAAGGGCGGAAAAGTTTATGTTGATCCCTATTTCAATTTCCCGTGCAGGTTCCGGAATTCTTGGAACCGAGGTGATGCAAAACTTTTTTCGATTTGTGTAGTAAACTTGAGGAGGCCGTTCAATCATTTTAACATCAAAGGGTAATACTGAAAACTGATATGAAATTACAAAAAACTAATCAACAGTATGGGAAGTGCAGTGAACCTGTTAAGGAAACTACATGCAGGACAGTAGTGTGATCTATTATACTGTGTGGTTATAATTAAACTTTCCATATTTAACATGTTATTACCATAAGAGTACCAAACTTGGTAGCATTAATGTCCAGAGTATGACGTGCATGATTTCCCTGCATCAAAGCACCATCATCCAGTTCCAACTATGGTCACCAGCCACCAGGTGCCATGACGAGTCACCGTGATTCATAGTCTCACACACCTGACCAGTTGCAGTGCACTTGTTGACGTGTCACCGCGAGCTTGGACAAAAGGAGCAGGGCATTATTGGTGAAGCTCTATTATCAAAACAACAGTAATGCTGCAGCTACACTTCAAGAATATCGCCACCTGAAAGGATTACGGAAGGGTCTTCTTTCTCCACTTGCTGTGCAAAGCATAATGAAGAAGTTTGAATCAACTGGAGAACTGGGTTTCACTCCGGCAAGAGGCCAACGACTGGTTGCACCACAGCTGGTTGGTGAAACTGCTGTTGCTGTGGGAGGCAATGATGGGGACAATTCCCAATCGTCAGGCAGCACGTGTGCTGTGTCATGACAATTGAACATCCCGTGGTCCACTACATGGAAAGTGCTTAGAACCATTCTCAAATGCTATCCAAACACGATCCATATTGTACAGCAGCTTGCACCACAGGACGCACAACAGTGTTTTGACTTCACTCTCCACTTGCTGGCAAGGATTGAAGTTAACGGTGGCTGGCCCTGGACCATTCTATGAACAGATGAAGCTCATTTTTCCCTTGCGGATGAGGTGAACCCGCAGAATTGACGAGTGTGAGGATCTCTACCTCCAGTCACTGTGCATGAAGCCCCTCTGTATGGTGAACATGTCACCGTACAGTGTGGCTTCGTGGCTATGTTCATCACTGGCCCACCCTTTTTGAACAGGATGGCACTCAAGGACCAAAGACACGCAGTGTGACTGGCCAGTGTTACTGTGATATGCTTCGCCAACATGTCATCCCTGCCCTACAGGAGAAAGATGCATTGAACTCAACAGTTTTCATGCAATATGGGGTCCCACTGCACATCGTTCGTGAAGTTCACCTGCTTCTATGAAACACATTTGTAAACAATCGAATTATCAGCAAATGGTTTCCAAACATTTGGCCGGCACGATCACATGATCTCACTCCTTGTCATTTCTGGATGTGGGGCTATCTGAAGGACAGGGTTTACTGGGAGAACATTCATGCAGATGCTGATCTGAAGCACAGAATATCAAGAGAGGTAGCCAGCATAGCTACGGACATGCTTCATTCTGCTGTGCAGAATGCAATCCTATGCTTTCAGACTCTTCTGGTTACTGATAGACGCCACATTAAGCCACTTTTGTAGCAGTAATGGTACCAGTATCTAATGGTATGATGTACCATAGAAGCACATTTAAAAGTCTTTCAGTCAAATTGATTTTGCATTAATGCTACCAAGTCTGGTACTTGTACAGTAATTAGCTTCCATGTTATAATGTGTTAAATAAGGAAAGTTTAATTATAACCATCTGGACTGTATCCAGAATGAGATTTTCTCTCTGCAGCGGAGTGTGCACTGATGTGAAACTTCATGGCAGATTAAAACTGTCTGCCAGACAGAGACTCAAACTCGGAGAGCTTCTGTAAAATTTGGAAGGTAGGAGACAAGGTACTGGCAGAAGTAAAGCTGTGAGGATGGAGCGTGAGTCATGCTTGGGTAGCTCAGATGGTAGAGCACTTGTCCGCAAAACGCAAAGGACCCGAGTTTGAGTCTCGGTCCAGCACACAGTTTTAATCTGCCAGGAAGTTTCACATCTGGACTGTATCTTTCCAGTATATGGGTCTGTATCAATCCAGTCTGACAGAAGATGACAGAATTCAGAGGCATGCTGCTAGTATTACAGGAGGTCAATATGGCTCGTATGAAACTATAACAGAGAAGCCCAAGAAAATGAAGAAATGAAACATTGTTCTCATAAAACTAGGGATGGATAAATAATGTAACTATTACCTGAGGAAGACTGCAACAATCCTACTTATGTAACTAAACCTATCTGTTGTGGTATAAGCCTATGGTAGCTGCGTAGTTTCAGTGGATCACCACCTGAAAACGCTGATGTAGAGCCTATCCTTAAAATAAATAGCCAGAAGCTTCTTTTTTTAAGTTCAAAATTGGAAGTTAGCCCATCTTTAATCTCATCCTTAAGATCCTACTAGTGATAACCAGGTCTCTTATAGACTCTAATAATATTTACAAACAGCTAGATGGTATGGACATATGCAAAGCTTAACAGTTATTTCTTCAGAAAGCAAATGTACATACAGTACAGATAAAGTGATCATAATTTGCCTAAAAAAAATCAACCAAGTATGAGAACTGTTACCACAGGCACAAATAATATTCTTCTGAACAAAAACACACATTTTGGTGTCTATTGCTCATAACTATGAAATATGTACTCTCAGCCAACATTAAATGAATGGAGGCGCAACATAAATGGTTCCCAAGGCTGGGCTAAAATATGTACCAGCTAGCCTGAAGCTACACTAGACAAAAACTGAAGAGCAGACTGATCAGAATGCCCTAAAATGGTGTGCACTTGGACCTTATGAAGACTTGCTCCAGAATATTACTGAACTTTGTTAATTCATAACAATTTACAAATTCTATATGCCAATAAGTTCATCTTTTATTGGCTATTGATTTTGTCATTATATTTTGTCTGTATATTATTTCTCATGAGCAGGATCTATTAAAGTGTGCAGTACTAATTTATGCCTAAGCGATGGGAATCCTGGGATTATGACCATCGGATCCATCTTGTGTGTTAAAATATAATTATCAAAAGCCAGTAATTTTTAATTAAGGACCCTTGCTCATTAATATGTGTGTCAATAGATTCAGAAAAATAAGGCAATCAAAATATATCAACAGATCCCAGAAATTTACAGTAGTTTAGCTATAACTGGCACTGGAAGTTTGGACCAGGTGAAATATTTAATTAACAATATCTTTTAAATATCGGAGCATGGAATGTCAGATCCCTTGATCGGGCAGGTGGGTTAGAAAATTTAAAAAGGGAAATGGATAGGTTAAAGTTAGATACAGTGGGAATTAGTGAAGTTCAGTAGCAGGAGGAACAAGAGTTTTGGTCATGTGACTACAGAGTTACAAATACAAAATCAAATAGGGGTAATGCAGGAGTAGGTTTAATAATGAATAGGAAAATAGGAATGCGGGTAAGCTACAGCACAGTGAATGCATTATTATGACCAAGATAGATACGAAGCCCACGCCTACCACAGCAGTACAAGTTTATATGTCAACTAGCTCCGCAGATGATGAAGAGATTGATGAAATGTATGATGAGATAAAAGAAATTATTCAAATAGTGAAGCGAGAGAAAATTTAATAGTCATGGGTGACTGGAACTCGATATGAGGGAAAGAAAGAGAAGGAAACATAGTAGGCAAATATGGAATGGGGTAAGGAATGAAAGAGGAAGCCGCCTGGTAGAATTTTGCACAGAGCATAACTTAATCATAGTTAACACTTGGTTCAAGAATCATAAAAGGAGGTTGTATACATGGAAGAAGCCTGGAGATACTGGAAGGTATCAGATAAATTATATAATGGTAAGACAGAGATTCAGGAACCAGGTTTTAAATTGTAAGACATTTCCGGAGGCAGATGTGGACTCTGACCACAATCTATTGGTTATGGACTGTAGATTAAAACTGAAGAAACTGCAAAAAGGTGGGAATTTAAGGAGATGGGACCTGGATAAACTGACTAAACCAGAGGTTGTACAGAGTTTCAGGGAGAGCATAAGGGAACAATTGAAAGGAATGGGGGAAAGAAATACAGTAGAAGAAGAAAGGGTAGCTCTGAGGGATGAAGTAGTGAAGGCAGCAGAGGATCAAGTAGGTAAAAAGATGGGGGCTAATAGAAATCCTTGGGTAACAGAAGAGATATTGAATTTAATTGATGAAAGGAGAAAATATAAAAATGCAGTAAATGAAGCGGGCAAAAAGGAATAGAAACGTCTCAAAAATGAGATCAACAGGAAGTGCAAAATGGCTAAGCAGGGATGGCTAGAGGACAAATGTAAAGCTGTAGAGGCACATATCGCTAGGGGTAAGATAGATTCTGCCTACAGGAAAATTAAAGAGACACTTGGAGAAAAGAGAATATCAAGAGCTCAGATGGAAACCCAGTTCTAAGCAAAGAAGGAAAAGCACAAAGGTGGAAGGAGTATATAGAGGGTCTATACAAGGGCGATGTTCTTGAGGGCAATATAATAGAAATGGAAGAGAATGTAGATGAAGATGAAATAGGAGATAAGATACTGCGTGAAGAGTTTGACAGAGCACTGAAAGACCTGAGTCGAAACAAGGCCCCAAGAATTGACAACATTCCATTAGAACTACTGACAGCCTTGGGAGAGCCAGCCCTAACAAAACTCTACCATCTGGTGAGCAAGATGTATAAGACAGGCGAAATAACCTCAGACTTCAAGAAGAATATAATAATTCCAATCCCAAAGAAAGCAGGTGTTGACAGATGTGAAAATTACCGAACTATCAGTTTAATAAGTCACAGCTGCAAAATACTAAGGCGAATTCTTTACAGACGAATGGAAAAACTGGTATAAGCTGACCTCGGGGAAGATCAGTTTGGATTCCGTAGAAATATTGGAACACATGAGGCAATACTGACCCTACGACTTACCTTAAAAAATAGGTTAAGGAAAGGAAAACCTACATTTCTAGCATTTGTAGACTTAGAGAAAGCTTATCACAATGTTGACTGGAAAACGCTCTTTCAAATTCTGAAGGTGGCAGGGGTAAAATACAGGGAGCGAAAGCCTATTTACAATTTGTACAGAAACCAGATGGCAGTTATAAGAGTTGAGGGACATGAAAGGGAAGCAGAGGTTGGAAAGGGAGTAAGTCAGGGTTGTAGCTTCTCCCAGATGTTATTCAATCTGTATATTGAGCAAGCAGTAAAGGAAACAAAAGAAAAATTCAGAGTAGGTATTAAAATCCAGGGAGAAGAACTAAAAACTTTAAGGTTCATAAATGACATAGTAATTCTGTCAGTGACAGCAAAGGACTTGGAAGAGCAGTTGAACGGAATGCACAATGTCTTGAAAGGAGGATATAAGATGAACATCAACAAAAGCAAAACGAGAATAATGGAATATAGTCAAATTAAGTCAGGTGATGCTGAGGGAATTAGATTAGGAAATGAGACACTTAAAGTAGTAAAGGAGTTTTGCTATTTAGGGAGCAAAATAACTGATGATGGTCAAAGTAGAGAGGATATAAAATGTAGACTGGCAATGGCAAGGAAAGCGTTTCTGAAGCAGAGAAATTTGTTAACATCGAGTATAGATTTAAGTGTCAGGAAGTCGTTTCTGAAAGTATTTGTATGGAGTGTAGCCATGTATGGAAGTGAAACATGGACGATAAATAGTTTGGACAAGAAGAGAGTAGAAGCTTTAGAAATGTGGTGTCTCAGAAGAATGCTGAAGATTAGATGGGTAGATCACATAACTAATGAGGAGGTATTGAATAGAACTGGGGAGATGAGGAATTTGTGGCACAACTTGACTAGAAGAAGGGATCACTTGGTAGTACATGTTCTGATGCATCAAGGGATCACCAATTTAGTATTGGAGGGAAGCGTGGAGGGTAAAAATCATAGAGGGAGAACAACAGATGAATACCCTAAGCAGATTCAGAAGGATGTAGGCTGCAGTACGTATTGGGAGATGAAGCAGCTTGCACAGGATAGAGTAGCATGGAGAGCTGCATCAAACCAGTCTCAGGACTGAAGACCACAACAACAACATTTTTAAACTAATTAAATTTGGGTCAATGTAAATATTTTACTGAAAAGAGGACAAATAGCTCTTTAATTTGGAAGTGGCCACTTTACTTCCTAATTTACCTATTAGCTCATAGGTTTTTCCCTGTAGCAAGATGTACAACATTTTATAATTGCAGTAACTTTTGATTTCTATCATTTTTGATAAATCATTGCAACCAGAATAACAAACTGAGACACTTGAATAATAAAGTTTTCTGTGGAGGGGGATGGGGATTTGGTTCTAAAATCTTGATGATTTGCATAATGTGATAAATGTATGAACATCAAGAATTTTGAAAAGAAAGTAAGCAAAAATTTTATAGAAACCTTAATATATGAAATAGGAGTGCATACAATGTAGGATGTAGTTGTCAACCTGCTTTGTCACAAACTTCTTTCATCATATACAGGGTGGTCCATCTGAAGTTTCGGATCAGATTATCTCGTAAACTATACATTGGGTAAAAATAGTGGGTAAGACAAGTTCGTAAGTTCAAGGAAGACATCAAATGATACTACACATGACCGCCAGCCTCCACCCCCTTGGTTGGGGTGGGGGGAAACTTTTAAATCTTAAATGGAATCCCCCATTTTTTATTGCAGATTCCGATTCTCCATAAAAAAGTAATCAAGTTTTGTCTGAAACATTTTTAAAATCATTGACAGATGGTGCTGAAATAGAGAAAAATTAAAACTGGGGAAGAACTCCAATTTATTTAGAATGATCCAAGAAGGATGCATCAAATCAATACAAAATGTGCGCCATTCTTTCATTACACCAAATTAAGCTTTTTTTTTTACAAAATGTATCCTACCTGCCACAGTTTTTGATGGAGGGAGGTGGAATGGTATTCAAATCTTGTTAGGGAACTCTCCACAATTGCATTACTCACCCAACTGTGGCGCTACCATGGCCAAACTGTGAACTATGGCTCAGTATAAAGGTCGGTGCAATGTGATCAGATGTCACTTCACTTTCAGGTTGTGAACCGTAAACATCAACTGATGAAAGTAAATTATTCTTCAGTGAAACATGGCTCGCTATCCTCCTACAGAGAGTATTGATATGATGTTAATTTTAAGTGAATGCAATACAATTACGATGCAGCTGCGCAGTTGTATGCAGCTCATTTCCCAAACAGACAACATCCAAGCAAAAACATTTTCGAAACTGCACTCAATGAGCTCGAAATGGATACATGCACTGACCACCTCGCCATCGCGAATATAATGAAAATGATGCTCATACCCTTATCGTTCTCGCCTATGTTCAACTGGATCCCGAAATGAGTAGTTCTGTGATTCAGAGACAAACTGGAATACGAAAATAACCCGTTTTGAGGATTCTGAAGGCACATAAATATCATGCGTTTCATATCACACTGACACAGGCATTAACACAAAATGGTTCAAATGGCTCTGAGCACTATGGGACTTAACATCTATGGTCATCAGTCCCCTAGAATTTAGAACTACTTAAACCTAACTAACCTAAGGAAAGCACACAACACCCAGTCATCACGAGGCAGAGAAAATCCCTGAACCCGCCGGGAATCGAACCCGGGAGTGGAAAGCGAGAACGCTACCGCATGACCATGAACTGGGGACGGCATTAACACCGAAAGTTATGCAAATACATGTGCATTTCTGCCAATGGGCCTTGGAAATGATAAGAGGTGACAATGATTTAGAAACTAGGCAACGAATGTGGTTCCAACAGGATGGAGCAGCTCCCCATTATTTTAAAAATGTGTGGAACATTTTAAATTTACGGTACCCTGGTCGGTGGATAGGATGCGGCGGGCCAATTCAGTGGCCTCCCCGTTCACCAGACCTAACGTCTCCTGATTTTTTCTTGTGGAGTTATTTAAAAAATATTGTTTATGAAAGACAGCCCACAACCTGAAACGATATGGAGCAATGCATTCAAAGAGCATGTGCAGCCATACCACAGGATGTGCTGCTCAAAACTTTGGACAACTTTTGCAGACAATTGACTTTATGCATTGAAGCAAATGGGGATAATTTTGAACAATTTCTTCATGGCCAATTTCATTAATTAAGCACCCCAATATGTGAGAGGCACCCCATGGGATCATCATTCTTTTACGTCCATGTCACTGTTTCTGGGTAACGCTAAAAGTAGGGTACAGTACATTTTGCACAAAAATAGCTTAATTTGGTGTAACAAAAGAATTGGTGCACATTTTTTTATTGATTTGATGTATCATTCTTGGATAATTCTACATAAATCAGAGTTCTTCCTCAATTTTACTTTTTTCTCAATTTCAGCACCATCTGTCAATGGTTTAAAAAATGTTTCAGACAAAACTTGATTACTTTTTTATGGAGAATCGGAATCTGCAATAAAAAAATGGGTGTTCCCATTTAAGATTTAAAAGTTTCCCCCCACCTCATCCAAAGGGGCAAGGGCTGGAGGTCACATGTAGTATCATTTGACGCCCCCCTTTGAGCTTATGAACTTGTCTTACCCACTATTTTTACCCAATGTATAGTTTTCGAGATAATCTCATCTGAAATTTCAGATGGACCATCCTGTATATTGTGTAGGGATTGTGAGAGTAACATAAGAGATGAAAGGAGAATTCATTATGAAGTAGACACACTTATTAATGCAAAAAATGTGCGTGTATCCAGCATTTTTCATATCTCTTCACGTTTAATGTACGAAGGTTGCCCAGAAAGTAATGCGCCACATTTTTTTCTTCAACAATTTTTTATTGAACGTAGTGAGAATTACACACACAAAAGAACTGTGTTTTATCTACACACCCTATTTTTCCACATAATCTCCATCCCGTTCTATGGCCTTCCTCCAGCGCGAAACAAGGGCGTGTATGCCCTGTCTGTACAAATCCTTGTTCTGGTGGCAGAGCCAGTGCTTCACTGTGTCAATCACCTCCTCATTGTCCTCAAAATGTCTTCCAACTGCTGAGTCATAATGCACCTGTCCTCGTGAATGACATCATCAGCTGGCTGCTACATGTTAGGTGTGACAGCCATGGACGGTGACTAACTGTACTTCTGTCAACAGCGGATGCTCCATAGACTTTGCACAAGTGTTTGTGAATATTCCCCACAGTTCCTTTCTCTGCAGTGAGAAATTCAATGACGGTGCATTGCTTGTGATGTACAGGGTGTCCACAATGAGACTCCAACATTTTAATATCCTATATCTTTCTCATTTCAGATGGTGGACCTGTGAATCCTGAAGGGGCAGACAGAGCAACTCAACAAGTTTGTGGTGTGCAAATTTGATATGCCAAGTGGCCGTAGTGGAGCTGCAATCAATTGTTTTAGCAAAATGTAAGATATGAAGGAGCATGCACAAGTGGTCTGGTGGTATGCAGAGACAAAATCAGCAAGCCAAGTGCAAAGAAACTTTCGTCGAGTTTACAAGAAAGTACCCCCATCGTTCAAGACTATAAAGAAGTGGTGTGATCAGTTTTTGGTTACTGGGAGTGTTGCGGAAGGGCATGGTGGTGGTAAGACTGGGATCAGCGAACATCATGTGGAACAAGTGCGGCGGTCATTCGAACAAAGTCCACATAAGTCAGTGCGACAAGCAGCACGAGAACTTCGTATGAAACATTCAACAATGCACAAAGTGCTTCATCAGCGATTACGTTTGTACGCATATGAAGTGTAGGTTGTGCAAGAAATCAAGCCTGATGATCGACCAAAGTGAGAAGAATTTGCATGTGTCATGTTAGATCGCATTGCCGTGGACAAGACATTTTTATCACGCGTGATGTTTACTGACGAGGCAACCTTCCATGTGTCAGGGGCTGTCAATTGTCACAATGTGCGCATCTGGGTGTACAAAAATCCACATGCGCCTAGGAAACACATGCGTGACAGTCCAAAAGTTAATGTGTGGTGTGGTTTGATGATAAATGCCGTGCCACAGATAACAGACCTGCAGCCAAATGTGATGTTTCAACAGGACGGTGCACCACCCCATTAGAGCCTTGATGTCCGAAAATTTTTAAATGACACATTCCCGCAACGATGGATTGGCCGTGGAGGTCCAATTCCTTGGCCGCCATGTTCGCCCGACATAACCCCCCTTCATTTTTTCTTGTGGCGTTACGTGAAAGACCAGGTATACGCTACACCAGTAAAGGACCTGCAAGACTTGAAACAGCGCATAAGGATTGTCATCAACTCTGTCACAGAACAGATGCTCCGCAACACATGGCACGAAATCGGTTATAGACTTGATATTCTTCATGCTACCCGTGGCGCCCATGTTCAAGTGTACTGAATCGTCCACCTGTGTATGAATACTTGATGAGCTGCTGAATGATTTCCCTGTATTTGTTCGTCAATAAATTGTGTTTCCTCTCAGATTTTATGAGTTCAAATGCTGGAGTCTCAGTGTGGACACCCTGTATATTACCTACAGATGCCATTTTGAAACTGTCCTGCAGCTACACTGTCGGAAGTGATGGAAACTGGGTGCGCTCACTCAGGAGACTTCAAATAATACATATATAATGTTTCTGCATTCCTGGCATTGTTTTCAGCTGAGAAATAAAGTGTGGTGCATTACTTTCTGGGCAACCCTCATACGTGCATTGTCTACATTAATGGTTACCTGCTTGCCACTTGATAATGGACATACCTCCAATATCAGTTCCACTCTAGAATAAAATAAAATTTAAAAAAATAATAAATAAAAAATAAACTAAAAAGTTTCTTCCAGCTGTTCTATGGTTTCTCCTTCATGTTTTACAGTTGCTGCACCCAAAATGGACAAATCATTTTTATTGTAACAGATGGGATTAAGGAATGATGGAGGCATGAAGACAATAAATTTTCCTCATTCCAGACCTGGATGGAATATGACAAGGTTATCTTAAATAGTTCTGCCTGATATGCTGCATAAACGCTCATGGAACTTAACTGTAGTTGTAAATGGCTTCCTCATCACTCAGTGAGACTTGTGTCCTTCCTCAGAAGTAGCGACAGCAATCTTCAGTCCATAGAGCTGCACACAATAGAGAGGCAAGCACCAACCTGATCCACCAGCCTCCACCAATGAGATGTTAACATTCACAAAGCAGCCTGGCATGCTCTGAGCCCTCAGAACAGCCAAAATATCTCACAGACAGTGTATAACATATATACTTGTGTATGAGGTGACATGTATGACACAGTTCCTCATCAAAAAACGCCAAAACGGTTCTTTGACAACCTGAAGGTATGCTAATAAGATTCTCTCACTTTTGCTGGTGCAATGGCTGAATGGGAATAAGTAAAAAATGAAGCTCACTGTTGGAGGATAACATGCTACAAGGTGAGGGTACCACACATGTATCATTGTTCACATGGTACTTGGAATTTAACAAGTTCAGAATTCACTTGGGACACTTTGCAACTAGATCAGTGTCAATGTAACTATTTAGGTGCTGGAGCTTTCTCGTTTTGACTGATAATACATACCCAAGATATTCATAGCTCACCTGATTGAATCCATCTGTGCTGCTGCAGATCAGCATTGATTGTTATTATGAAAAGAAAATATTAAAGAAAGTAACTCCAGCTCCTATTTCTGTCTCTGAGTTATACCTCTGGTGAAAAACAGAGTTATCATGCCTCAAGTCATATCAACAAAGTACTAACAGGGTGCCTTTATCAGTATGTTCCAGTATAACATACTGAATGTGAAAACACACCTCCTCTGTATGTTATCACTGTTGGATGAAAGATTATTTTTACACAATTTCTTACAAATTAAAACAGTAATGTGAACACCACAACAATCTCATGCTCATGGTTCCAAGAAAAATAAATTTGAAGAGAAGTGCCAAATGATTATTTATTTGATAATAACTGTCCACACGTTTTTGAACATACCTCAGTTCCCACCATTTAATTGCAGTCTTTCAGTTTCCAACATTCAGTATGAACAATCTTCAAGGATTTTTGTTTATGGTGGAACTTTGCCTCAAACTGAGCCTGATACCCTCAATTCCTATAAACAAAACTAATTCACCCTAAGAAAGGAATGACAGAAATGAAACTATTCATAATGTGAGGGCCAAGTTCCATTGCTACACAGTCCATTTGAGCTTAGGTCAGCCAATGTAACTGCCCAGGATTGCCCTTTCAGTAGTGATATTACCTCAACTGAAAAACAAACAGACCATTTTGCTTAATGCTTTATAAGAAAGGGAAGAAGTGCCTCAGGAGTGCAATTGAAAAACTGTTCTATCTTCTGAAAACAATGTAGACAGTGCAAAGGAACACACAGTACAATATTACAGAAGTATTGCACAAAACTTTATTTCACTGATACAAAGTTATACTTCAACTGAGTATATTTTCTGTTTAGGTATTTAAAAGTACAAAAGTAGTACAAACATCAACTCCACAGATGTTAGCACCTATGGAATCAACTAAATATTCTTATAAACAAGGTCCTACAACCTAATGTAACATTATAGTAAGCCAATAAACTTTTTTTATTGTGGCATAACAACCCATATAATTTTTGAATACTTTAAGTAGTCTGTTGTTACATACAGTGCTCAATAACCGAAACGTTATTCAGTCTAAAGATAAAAATAAATCCATGTACCATTATTTTTCAATGTTAGAATTTGTTACTCAATATCACAGCTTTGAGAAGGAAGCAGGTGCCACACCTCCATACTTCTCTGTTACCTTTCTAACTATTGCATGAACTGAGTCATAATGCGGAAGTGTGTCACGACGAACTCGCTCTAACCAGGCAGCAAGTTTTGGACGCCCCTCACAAGGATTGTAGCCTGCCATTCCTGGAAACATAGTTATTGAAAAGCTACCACAATCTGCCCACATTGAATTAGAAAATGTATCTCTTTAGTATGCTACTATTATAATTTGTATTAAATACAGCTTTAATGTTGAGGAGTTGCATTACAAGTAATGTGTAACACAGAAATTAATCATGAGAGGCAGCATAGACCTTGTCACTTAAGAGGTATAACAACTCTACACATCTTCCTCTCTTCTCCAAATGAAGTGTTTATCTGTGAAACTTATACCTGCTGTTATTTTGCATGCTACTGGGTACAACCCTTTATATCAATTTCACTTTATTTGAAATTATTCACAGAAAAAGACATATCACAAAGGAATTATCCAAATCAGACGGAAATTGGTAGATGTGATGTACATGTACAGGCAAACAAATGATTACAATTTCAGAAAAAATTGATGATTTATTCAAGAGAGGGAGCAAGTCAATGACATGTTCATAAATCTCTCATCCTTATGCAAGCAGTTACTCAGTTTGATATTGATTGACAGAGTTGTTGGATATGCTCCTGAGGTGTATTTTGCCATATTCTGTCCAATTGGCACATTGTTGTTGTTGTTGTTGTGGTCTTCAGTCCTGAGACTGGTTTGATGCAGCTCTCCATGCTACTCTATCCTGTGCAAGCTTCTTCATCTCCCAGTACCTACTGCAACCTACATCCTTCTGAATCTGCTTAGTGTATGCATCTCTTGGTCTCCCCCTACGATTTTTACCCTCCACGCTGCCCTCCAATACTAAATTGGTGATCCCTTGATGCCTCAGAACATGTCCTACCAACCGATCCCTTCTTCTGGTAAAGTTGTGCCACAAACTCCTCTTCTCCCCAATCCTGTTCAGTACCTCCTCATTAGTTATGTGATCTACCCATCTAATCTTCAGCATTCTTCTGTAGCACCACATTTCGAAAGCTTCTATTCTCTTCTTGTCCAAACTATTTATCGTCCATGTTTCACTTCCATACATGGCTACACTCCATACAAATACTTTCAGAAACGACTTCCTGACACTTAAATCTATACTCGATGTTAACAAATTTCTCTTCTTCAGAAACGCTTTCCTTGCCATTGCCAGTCTACATTTTATATCCTCTCTACTTCGACCATCATCAGTTATTTTGCTCCCCAAATAGCAAAACTCCTTTACTACTTTAAGTGTCTCATTTCCTAATCTAATACCCTCAACATCACCCGACTTAATTCGACAGATTGTCAAAATTCTGAGCTGTCTGGAAGGCCCTGCCCATAATGCTCCGAACATTCTCAATTGGGGAGAAATCTGGAAACGTTGTTGGCCAATGTAGGGTTTGGGAAGCACTAAGGCAAGAAGTAGAAACTCTCACCATGTGCAGGTGGGCATTATCTTGCTGAAATGTAAGCCAGGATGGTTTGCCATGAAGGGCAACAAAACAGATTGTGGAATATCATCAGTGTACCACTGTAATGTGAGGGTGTTGCAGATAATCACGGGGGTCCTGCTATGAAAAGAAATGACACCCCAGACAATCACTCCTGGCTGTTGTACTGTATGGCAAGCAACAGTAAGGTTGGTATCCCACCCCTTTCCGGTACATCTACAGACATGTTCTCAGCCTGGAATCTAGTTGAATGGAGTAGATTTGTCTTCAGTGACGAGTCCTGCTTCAAAATGAACCCAGATAACCAGCAAAGACATGTCTAGAGGCATCTTGGATAGCAGTGGGATACCAACATGACTGTTGTCCACCATATGGCCTGACAACCAGGAGTGATGGTCCGGGCTGCCATTTCTATTAATAGCGGGACCCCTTTGGTTGTCATCTGTGGCATCCTTACAGCACAGATATATTCTACACTGCATTTTGTTGCCCTTCATGGTAAGTCATCCTAGGCTTACTTTCCAGGGAGATAATGCTGATTTGCTCACTGCGAGAGTTTCTACTGCTTGGTTTCGTGATTGCCAAACCCTACCTTGGCCAGCACGGTCACTGGGGCTCTGCCCAGTTGAGAATGTTCAGAGCATTATGGACAGGTCCCTCCAACAAGCTCAGGATTTTGATGATCTAACATGGCAATTGGACATAATTTGGCATGATATCCCTCACGGGGGCAGCCAACAACTCTGTCAACCAATGCAAAGTTGAATAACTGCTTGCATAGGGCCAGGGGTGGATCAATACATTATTGACTTGCTCAGTTTGTGAAGCTCTTTCTCTTGAATAAATTATCCAATTTTTCTGAAATTGTAACCATTTATTTGTTTGTACATTTACATCACACCTATCGATTTCTGTCTGATTCGGTGGTGGTGGTGGTGGTTAGTGTTTAACGTCCCGTCGACAACGAGGTCATTAGAGACGGAGCGCAAGCACGGGTTAGGGAAGGATTGGGAAGGAAATTGGCCGTGCCCTTTCAAAGGAACCATCCCGGCATTTGCCCGAAGCGATTTAGGGAAATCACGGAAAACCTAAAGCAGGATGGCCGGAGACGGGATTGAACCATCGTCCTCCCGAATGCGAGTCCAGTGTGCTAACCACTGCGCCATCTCGCTCGGTGTCTGATTCGGATAATTTTTTTTCGTGGAGCACCTCCCTCTCCCTCTCTTCCTTCCCCCTCCTTCCCCCCTCGCTCTCTTTTCCCCTTCTTAGAGTGTATTACTTCATAACTTACCCCTGAAATCTTAAGAAACATTCATTAGTTACGAACTGAAACAGAAACTAAGAAAAATATATGCAATTTGTGGTAGAAAATCTTCAATAACTGCAGTGTGGCCCACAGGATTCATTTTCAGGAAACAACTGTAAAAGAGAGTAATGGAAGAGGATGCATTATCTGTAGCGAGCGTTTACAGAAGAGAGCATCAGATTTCCCCCAATTGGCTGAGCCCTCTTGATCCCTGTAGAGTAGGAGTGAGTGACAGAGATCTCTTTTTCATCCCCTTACTTCTAACTACTCATTTTCAACCATTAAACATTTATTTACACATATTATCTACATTCTTTTAACTAAATGTCCAGTCTTCACTATTGGTGTTCCACAAGGTAATACTCACTAGTTTGCTCAATCTCACATGCTCCAAGTAGATCAGCAATACTGATTTTGTCTCCAGCCAAATATGGTTTGTTGTTCAGCCAGATCTCTTCTACTTCATTCAATGTTTCTACCATTTTTCGTTCTCGCCTAGCCACTGTTTCAGGATTAGGTGGTGTTCCTTTGATTCCTGGAAGCATAAACTGTTGAGGAAAAGAATTCATTTAGTATAGTTTAAAGATAGGTATTAAGAGACATATACAGATGCACATATATAAGAAGTTATGTATCTAAGCCACAATATGCTAGCTTTTCAAAAGCATTGCTTTTGGCAACAAGAGAATCTCCAGTATAGCATAACTGCAAGACATCTCTACTTATACACAGTTTTTCCAACAATTCATTTTTGACTAGTGTGGTAATTTCTTGTTACAATTTGTTTCTCCATACATTGTTGGCCTAAAATGTGATAATTTGCGGGATACCATAAAAATTTGCAAGGAGTAGGGTAGGATGTAGATTTAGCACTGTCAAGTATCATGCAAAATACTATGAAACTAGCAATCAAGGTAGAATTCGCATTTGGCTGTCAAACTGTTCACAGTAAATGAAATCATTTCCTTAGTACAGTGGCAGTCTTCATGTTGGCTCAACCTTTCTAGTTAACCTCCTCATACCTGTCTTTATCACTGCTGCAGAAAAAGGATCAGGCCAACAGTGTTGCCAGATGCTGTTACCACTTTTGTGCCCATCCCTCTTCTCCTTGATAAGCACAATATTATCATGACTGTAGAACACCTGGCTCACATCCATTCCCAATTCTTGTGCCAATATCCCTGCTCCTTGCTGCTCAACGTGGTAACAGCAATACTATACCTTTTGCCTATACACAAGCAAGAGTTGTGGCAGCCTGCTGAGACTACATTCAACTAAACATGGTAGAATGAATGTAGCAGACTCGAAGGGCATGGTATACTTTACTTGTGTTCATCCATCAACATCAATGTTTCAATGAAAAGAGAAAATACTGTTTTCTACATTAGAAGAGAAGGAAAAAAGTTATATTTCATGAACATAAATTGTCATTTCCAGAAGTCAGCACCTTGTCAATTCCTACTGATTACTACGAGGGCAGTTCAATAAGTAATGCAACACATTTTTTTTCTCGGCCAATTTTGGTTGAAAAAACCGGAAATTTCTTGTGGAATATTTTCAAACATTCCCGCTTCGTCTCGTATAGTTTCATTGACTTCCGACAGGTGGCAGCCCTGTACGGAGCTGTTAAAATGGCATCTGTAACGGATGTGCGTTGCAAACAACGGACAGTGATCGAGTTTCTTTTGGCGGAAAACCAGGGCATCTCAGATATTCATAGGCGCTTGCAGAATGTCTACCGTGATCTGGCAGTGGACAAAAGCACGGTGAGTCGTTGGGCAAAGTGTGTGTCATCATCACCGCAAGGTCAAGCAAGACTGTCTGATCTCCCGCGTGCGGGCCGGCCGTGCACAGCTGTGACTCCTGCAATGGCGGAGCGTGCGAACACACTCGTTCGAGATGACCGATGGATCACCATCAAACAACTCAGTGCTCAACTTGACATCTCTGTTGGTAGTGCTGTCACAATTGTTCACCAGTTGGGATATTCAAAGGTTTGTTCCCGCTGGGTCCCTCGTTGTCTAACCGAACACCATAAAGAGCAAAGGAATTGCTTGCTCGTCATGTGGCTGAGGGTGACAATTTCTTGTCAAAGATTGTTACAGGCGATGAAACATGGGTTCATCACTTCGAACCTGAAACAAAACGGCAATCAATGGAGTGGCGCCACACCCACTCCCCTACCAAGAAAAAGTTTAAAGCCATACCCTCAGCCGGTAAAGTCATGGTTACAGTCTTCTGGGACGCTGAAGGGGTTATTCTGTTCGATGTCCTTCCCCATGGTCAAACGATCAACTCTGAAGTGTATTGTGCTACTCTTCAGAAATTGAAGAAATGACTTCAGCGTGTTCGTAGGCACAAAAATCAGAACGAACTACTCCTTCTTCATGACAACGCAAGACCTCACACAAGTCTTCGCACCCGAGAGGAGCTCACAAAACTTCAGTGGACTGTTCTTCCTCATGCACCCTACAGCCCCGATCTCGCACCGTCGGATTTCCATATGTTTGGCCCAATGAAGGACGCAATCCGTGGGATGCACTATGCGGATGATGAAGAAGTTATTGATGCAGTACGACGTTGGCTCCGACATCGACCAGTGGAATGGTACCGTGCAGGCATACAGGCCCTCATTTCAAGGTGGCGTAAGGCCGTAGCATTGAATGGAGATTACGTTGAAAAATAGTGTTGTGTAGCTAAAAGATTGGGGAATAACCTGGTGTATTTCAATGCTGAATAAAACAACCCGTTTCAGAAAAAAAATGTGTTGCATTACTTATTGAACTGCCCTCGTACACAGCCTGTCAGAGAATAACAAATTCTGCAACATGTCAAATCTGGAAGAAAAGGAACATATTAGAACAGTCATATGCTGTTAATCATTTCCACAGGTCAGAATGAGAGAAGTTTTTGGGAGTCTCTCACATGCATCTGCTTTAATCCATGCCTGGATTACACTAAACACAAACAACCCAAGAAGTAGCTTACAAAACACATTTGTTGCATTTCGGTTAGTTTACTGAAATTAAGATATAGAAGAAATGCAAATATGTAATGCACTCATTAACATAATAATATATTAACTCCTGCAAGGAAACAAATTGCTTTGATATCAAAACTGAAGTAGTAGTTTTTTTAAGTTTATATAATTATTTTTGTTGATATGCACCACGATTTTCTAACCTCATTTTCTAATTTGTTTGCTACAGTGGATTTAATCATATGATGATGGACTTACAGATTGTTAACTCAGAAATCATACTGATAACATATATAATTTTTTGCATATGAAAATGAAATATGCTCACGTTTTAAGTATCAAAGTAATGTAAGATCACTGGAAAAGATATCATATTAGTCATCCCCTTAAAAGGGCTCACTGGTTTGTTTGGGGTGCTGTAGGTATTACAGAACTGGTAACATGTGGTTATATGACCCTTCACCTCAGATGTGAGTCACGGCAATCATGTGCTGTCTAATACACATGTCAGTTATATGGAATCAGTGCAGTAAGACGGGTTGGTGTGACAATGTGACAGAATGGCAGGAAGCAGCTGCCTTGTTTTGACATGCTCATTATCACACTTTGAATGAATTTGCCCAATTTGTTGGTATATCAAGCCTACAAGTAATAGTGCATGTCCTCAGCCAGGTAACTCAGCATAAGAACAGCATTCCTAAAAATATCATACGTGACAAGAACTGGAGACGAGTGTCATGCTTTGTCCCCATTAGTTTCTGTGTAAATATTGTGAATGGAACTACATGCAACAGACATTTGGGTTGGGTGCATCACAAAAGGCACTTATGAGGTGTGGCTATAAAATAACAGATTCAATGCTTTACAGAGTAAGTATGCACATGCCAAAGATGAAAGATGAATAGCTGTGAAGAGTGAAGCCTTCTCAGTCAAAAGCAGCATCTCTGGTGTCTGTAGACAAATCAGTGTGGCCATGGTCTTCGTTTGTTTAAATGCTGTTATTTTATTTTGCCCAAAAAACCGTTGTTAAGCTTCACATGAAACACGGAAAAACTGTTACTAAAACCCACCTTTCACTAAAAGAAGTGTATGATGAAGACCGTTTGTCATGTAAGCGAGTTTTTTTAATCATTCAAGGATTTCCAAAATGGCCAAGAAGACATTGACGATGAATGAGGCCCTGGACGCCCTTCAACATCAGAAATGAATAATGGTATAGAAAAAGTAGGTAATGTGATTTGATCTGGCCAATGGTTGAATATCTGATCAATTGCTGAAACTGTAGAAATCAACAAAGAATCTGCAAGAGATTTTACATAACTCATTTAACATGAGAGAAGTGTTTGTGACACTTTGAATACCATTGAAAATGATCATAATTTCTGAAAAGAGTGAGAACATGAAAAAAATTTTGATTTTTCACTTATGATCCAGAAAGTAAGTGCTAATCCATGTACTGAAAGGGCCCAATTTCACTGAGAGTAAGATTTAAAGCAATGATGATTTTTTTTTATATTCATGGAATTGTAGGTCTTCACTGTGTCCCTAAAGGTCAAACTATTGATCTACATTACTACCTTAAGTTTGTTGCTCAACTCCACGAGAAAATACGAAAAAAATTACCCGAATTGTGGAAGAGCAGGCCATGGATTCTGCACCAAGAAAATGCACAAGCTCACATTGCATCATCTGTTAAGAGGTTTCTAGTGAAGTACAGCATATCAGTGTTAGAATCCCACCTTATTCATGTGGCTTCGCACCATTTGACTTTTATCTATTCCCCAAGGTCAAATCTGTATAAAAGGAACAAGATTTCAGCCCGTAGAAGCAGTGAAAAATAAATAAATAAATGGCACACTAACATAGGAAGACTTAAAGCACTGTTTCCATTGATTGAAAATTCAAATGGAGTGTTGTAGGGATAGAGATGCGGAGTATCTTGAGAGTGACAATAACTGTATATATATGTTTTTGAAATAAAAAATTTTATAGCAATAGTCCTGTTACTATGTAGCCATATCTCGTCCAGCTTCTAATATTAAATGAGCCAACAATAAAGGAACTGGACAGTAGCTGAGAGGGGACATGAAGTGTGGTTAATAACACGTGATTTTGCCCCCTTTCAAATAGTGCAAGACTCTGAGGGCACCAATGGCCCATTAAGGCATTTAACCCTCTATGTTGGGATGATGTAGTTAAGGCTGGAGATGGTTCTGTGGTGTTTTGGGGGCGTTTTTCAAACCCTGACTACGGCTCACTCTTTCAGGTTAGAATGAACACGAGCCAAGATGTTTATTTCAACATTTTTGGTGTCCAAGAATTGCCTTTTCTTCTACATCTTCATGATGAATATGCTGAGGATCCTCCTGTCTTCCAAGATGACATCAGCCACATTCACAGGGCTGTAAGCATATGTTCCTGGTTTGACAAACACTTGGGCATATTATCACATCGTGACTGACCTACTAAATCACCATATTTCAGTCCTGTAAAAGATATCTGACACTATTTGGAACAGTCAGTGAAACGTAGCAACCAGCACAATCTAATCATCACTGAGTGGCTGCAGCTGGATAAGGTGTACCTGAGGAAATTTGTTGACACTCTTCCATGCTGAACATGAGCCATTATCAAGACTACAGGCAGTGTTATACAGTATTGGTCTGATGCCTCCTGGAAATGATCAAACTTATTGCCCAATGCACTTACCTTCAAAAATATTATGAGCAGATCATTATTTGTCTTTTGAGATAATATAAATTACGTGCACCTCCTGTCAAACTTAAGTTCTATTGCACAGCACGTCTTCCAAGAAGCCGGATCAGTTATACCATAAATGGCATAGATCCTACCCGACAGGGTCAGAGGAGCATTATATAATTCTAATCTTAATTTACATAAAACCATGGACATTTATATATTATTCTGATCACTAGGTCTTAATACTGGTGCATGCTGCTATGTGTAACATTCTGATAATTATGTAGCTCCGCAAGAGTAATCAAATATGGTACTAGTGATGGCCTCCTTTCAGCTAAACAGACCTGTGAATAATGTAAATGAATATATTTGTAGATAGCTCTCATCAAGACCTGTCTGTTGAGACCTTGCCGAGTTTCAATGACAATCAGTTTTGAACACAACTGGAATTACTGCTGTCAGTGACTGTAGGTCCATCTTAATCAATTTCCAAATGAGTTATTAAAAAAGGCAACTTTAGAATCTTGCTTTGTGACACTTCAGCTCTTTGAGTTTTAAAATAAAATGTGGCTTACTTTATTAACGTTGAGGGTCTTACTCCAGCAGTGGAATGTAATGCACATATAACTGCTTAATTTTTTTTGAGTAATCTGTGTCAAAGAGTTTTCTGTTGTGAGTTAATGAGCACTGCACTCTCATTTAAAAATATGGCAGAAAGAGTCAACCTACAAGAATTGTGAAACGAACCCTGTCGTCCAGGACTGCACACCACAAAGTGCGCACATTCACCACAAGATCGGGAAACTCACAGGCGTCTATTGCCTATTGAGGCCAAAGTGCTGTAGTGTGTGAGTGAGAGAGACAAGAACCTACGTCGTAGGGAAGCCCAGTAGAAAGCTTTTGGACCAAGGAGGCATGTCTGTAGTGGGGCTTGAATAATGTGTCAGAATCGAATAATTTACGAGCATCTTGCAAATGCTGTAAATAAATTGTTTACTGTGTAGTTTAGATCTGTTTTATCGATTCCACTGGCGGAAGCATTCAGAGCAGATCCTGGATGGTTTCAGAGAGTTTTTGTTTTCTGGTACCTATACCCAATTCAAATTTCAACAGATTTGTTTCCGAAAAACGTTGGTGATGGAACGCAGAAATATACAGAATTTCGGTCGGGTACTTGGCTTAGAATATGTGGAGCGCTGCTCGAGACTTCGTTGCAACGAAAAGGTTCTGTGAAAGTGAGCACAGTGTTGCTGATATTTCTGCGGCATTTCAATATACAGTCGATTTTGATTAAATGTATAGCTTTATTTGGTATTTAATTACTATGCTGCAAATCAAAAAGCATGCTGCACCAACACCACTACAAATAATTACACTACTGATCTAGCGCTTAGGAATTTATGTTATTGTAAACATGTTGGCGTGCCATATATGTTATGAAGTAGCACCCAAATTTACAAGACACAAATTCATGTACAAGAATACATGAATTTGTGTCTTGTAAATTTAGGTGCCACTTCGTAACATATATGGCAAGCCAACATGTTATGAAGTGGAGATGTGTGATTTAACGAGCACTGTGCTCTCATTTAAATATATGGCCAAAAGAGTCAGCCTACAGGAATTGTGAAATGAACCCTGTTGTCCGGGACTGCACGCCAAAAAAGGGCGCAGATTCACCACGCGATGTGGAAACTCACAGGCGTCTATTGAGGCCAAAGTGCTGTAGTGTGCGAGTGAGAGAGACAAGAACCTATGTCATAGGGAAACCCAGTAGAAAGCTTTTGGACCAAGGAGACATAGCGGGGTTAAATATGGCAGACCAAAGATTGGCCATAAAGGGAAACATTTATGAAAACTATTTAATTCTGTAGTAGTGCAAGGAATGAAGCTAAGGTAATTTTAATCTGCCATCCTCCATAAAATTTCATGGTGATCCCAATAAAACTTGAATATTGATCATATCTATAATAATTTAGGATTTATTGTATTGTCAAAGTGAAATAATCAAGTTTTTTTAACAAAGACCTGAATGCTAAATCTGAATGCTTTGGTCGATCTTAACAATTGATATTTCATACAGAAGCACATCATTAAAATGACAAATGTTGTAAATATCAACTCTGTAACTTTATTTGTTTAAAAGATATAGTAAATTTAAATTATCAATATTTTCAGTTAAGCATCAGGTCATCATTTCCTCCACACAAAACACATTGAATGATGGAAGCATGCCACCTTATTCAATCATTAGGTAATAGAATATTTGTTGTAAAGTTTAGTACATAATAGTTACTTGTGTTTTTATTTATTTATCACTAAGCACATTGGTGCAAGGCTACTGGCCATGACATTCAAAGTTAAGAAGGAAATTGTATTGGTTTTATGTAAAAGAATTTAACATTTATTATGTAATGAGTATTACTGTTACTTTATTTAGAGTGTGCAAGTTGTCAAGCTTTGATTATTTAAATATGTTAAAATGTAAAATAATGTAGAATAAGCTGTAACCAATCAGATGGACGGCTTCAGGAAAGGGAATTGCCCTAGTCAGTTGAGCGAGGGTATTCAGCGCAAGAGAAACACGGCCGGAGACGGGCAGAGGGACAGTGAGGCTGAAGACACCAAAGTGGACAGTGCTGGTGGAGATGCGAAAGCAGCCGGTTGGTCTTTAGGTAGCTAGGAAGTGGAACAAATTAGAAAATTGCGCGTTGTGTGGTATCGTGGGACTTAGTCTCTGAGTGGTGAGCAGCCATGTGCCTGGTGTGAACTCTTAACTTTTCGCGTAGTCAAGGAGGCGGAGTACTGGACCTGTGTTTTGCGATGAGATTGTGAATGATCTAACTGTATCAAATGGATATGCACTCAAGTTTAACAGTAACTCTAAATGCAACCACTTTTGCTATTAGTTTGCTTTCTGAATAAACATTTTTCTAAAAAAATCACAACTGTGTGGCCTACATCATTTATGGGTTGTTAATTTAGTTCCTGATATTGTTATTACTTTTACTATATGTTATATTAACTTTGTATTTTGCAAACTTGCCATCATCCAGACAATTTAACCAAAGGTAAAGTGTCTAATTTAGGGCGTGTAATGCACACGTGTGGTTCACCCCCTTGACGAATTTGAGCCAAGACATTTTGACGAAGAGGAACCGCATGTGAACCCAAACATCTTTGGGATGTTAGCTCACACTGTGAAGCATTGCATTCTGCTCATGGAAATACTGTTCACTGAAAACACCTGTAAATATCCCTGAATAACTATGAAGCAGGGCAGATTTTTAGGTAGGGTGGTCAACACACCTGAAAAAGTTCAGTCAGTTGTTTCATTATCCTAAGATATGTGCAGAGTGTGGTGAATTGTAGGACCTGTCAAGCTTAACTGACTAACTAACACTGTACAAATCTTTGAAAAGTCAAAATACATCTTCATTTTATGCTGAAACAATATGTAGGGCAACTTCCATAAGGGAAAAATCCGCCTCTTTACAATTATGGACCGAGAATTGATTATATATATATATGGTTCTCAATCTTAATTTACATAAAACCATAGACATTTATATATTATTCTGATCACTAGGCCTTAATATTGGTGCATGCTGCTATGTGTAATGTTCTGATAATTATGTAGCTTCTCTAAAGTTATTAAATATGGTACTAGTGATGGTCTCCTGTCAGCTAATCAGAATTATGAATAATGAAAGTGAATATATTTGTAAAGAGCTCTCACCAAGATCTATCTGTTCAGAACTTCATGAGTGTCATATCCATTTTATTAAAGGAGTTAATTAATTTCAAGGTATGGTAATTAGTGACAGCCTCCCACTGCTAAGCAAACATGTAAATAATACAAGTCTATCTGTAGATAGTTCTCACTGGGATCTATCTATATACATCTCACTGAGTGTCATATCATCTGAGTTTATTAATTTCAATATATTGTTTTTTTCATTAGCTGTAGCTCAGGAACCACTGACTGTACTACAACTCTAATCATCTCAACTTTATCTTTAATTTGTCATTTTTACTTACTCAGTATTTTTATTCCTTCATGAAATTTCACGACTAGTGTGAACAACACAAAATGCCTCTATACCATTTTTACAGTCAGTCTGAAAGCTGCCACCCCATGCTGCTTAGGCAGCTCGCATGGTTCAGAATGGCTAGGTTTTTCCCACCATCAGACAAAGACAGCCATCTGCTGGGTTGACATAAAGCACCATCTTCCCAAGAACATGTAGCTGCTGGCAAGCTGCTCACCATCCAGTATGCTCTGACTCACTTCTTGTAAATAAGCAACCACCATGTGGACGGAAGCTGTCATTCTGCTGTCACACTGCTCATGCATATCGACATGCCATCTGATGAGGAATTCACTTCACAATGTGTGAAAATTTCTGTGGATGCCTGTGCAGGATACCAACTTCTGTAATGTATGTTGGAGAGAGATTTCTTACAGCGCAATGAAGGAGGCAGTTGCTGAAGTGGAGGTGGTGTTGGTGTTTAATGTGAACAAAGGAACTTTTGGAGTGCACAGTCTGTGTTTAATTCGAACAAAGATTGTTAGAGGGCTAGGTTGATGTGAATGCCGACACGTAGAAAGATATCTCACTGAGCTGAGTAGGATCTGGTGAAACAGATGCTGTATCATTTGTAGCCTGTTAGTGTATGCACTGTAAATGCTATATATGTATGTTAAATTTTAATAATTGTTGTTCCAAGTATAAAATATATATATAAAAAAAAACAGATAAATGCTTGGAAAATGTTTACTTGGTGCAAATAACAACTACTAACTAAGGCCTCATACAATGAAGCCACTACGAGATCAATCAATAATCTCCAGACAATATAGCAATCAAACTATGCCAAGACCAGCAGCCAAGTTTTGCACACGGTTTACAAAATAAATCCCAAATTTCTAATATTTACATGATTACTCTTTTTACTTTATGTAAGTATAATTACTCTCGATGAGATGTTCATTGCATAATAATCATACATCACACTTAAAAGGGTTCACTAAGCCCAGAGAGGGATACATCAAAATTTCATTGTGATTTCATACTTATTTGTAAGTAAACATCAGGATTTAAAGACAAACTGCCAAAACATAAATTACATACACACACTTATATTACTTTCTGGGAAGTGTAGAAAAAAAGTGCAGATAAAAATGCAATGTGAAAAATGAATATAAGTAAGATGTGATATAAACAAAGACCTATCAGCAATGCACTAGTTCCGTTTGCCCAGTGCATCATGGAGTGGACAACAGGTTTAAAATCTAATAGCCGAAGCAATTTTTATACTACCAATCCCAGCAAGCTCTCTGCAATGTCTCATGGTGTGATGGCATGTGACACTATTATTGAAGGCATTTCACTTATATGGTATTATTCTAGAGAAATTAGCTGTGTGTCAGTAGTAGTTTAACCTTTGTCTTTCTTTTATTTTGGCATATGTTGTCAAAGAAAGGAAATAGAAAATCATCTCCATGAAGACCCTAGCAATAGAGATGTTTCAGCCAACCAATAGTCATCCGCATATTATTTTAATTAGGACATTGTTGTCAAGTAGGCTGGGTCTAGTGGTGTCAAAGTTGTACAGCATGAATTATGTTTTAGTTCCACTGTCATTGATACTGGCACTCTCTAACATCACTCTCCACTGCTCTAAGGTCTCTTGAATTTCTTAGTTGTCTTCTTGTATGAACTTCATATCAGCATACAAAAGAATCCTAGGGAGTGAGCTTTTTTCCACTTTAAGGAAACAAAAAAAATTATGCACAACAAAGGAATTATCCAAATGTGATGGAAATCAGTAGATATGATGTACATCTTGTAAAGAAGCTAGCCTCCTCAGAATTTTTACAGGTTAACCACAATGTTCGATCCCATACCAATTTTGGCTAGACTTGGGTTAATTTTCTTGCTTCAATTATATATTTTTCACCTGTAGATATTTACAAAAATATCCAATTCCCAAAAAGCTGTTTTTATGACAACATATTTTTAATATTCACATCAATCCATTTTGTAATAGTGATCTCGTGCCCTGAAAAGTAGTAATCAAAACTGTCAACTTACATGAGCAAAAACCAAATTCACAGTAAATATAATACTGTTATGCTTCAGTTTTCAGATAAATAAAATTTCTGTCTTCATTTATAATTTTTTCCAATTTTGCTGTCGATAATGAAATCAATTTTATAAAACAACAGGGAAGTACTATTTTTAGTACTGTCAAAATTTGCAACTTCTGTAATTGACCATTTAAGCTGTAAATCTTTGTTTTAATAATTATGAGGGTTGCCCAGAAAGTAATGCAGCACATTTTTTCTTCAACAATTCTTTATGATCATAATGAGAATTAAACACACGAGAGAATGGTGTTTTATCTACACACCCTATTTTTCCATGTAATCTCCATCCTGTTTTACGGTCTTCCTCCAGCACGAAACAAGGGCATGTATACCATGTCAGTACCAATCCTTGTCCTGGTGGCAGAGCCAGCACTTCACTGTGTGAATCACCTCCTCATCATCCTCAAAATGTCTTCCACATGTGGCATCCTTTAATGGCCCAAATAAGTCGAAGGCTGAGCAGGCTAGGTCAGATGTGTCAGGTGTGACAGACGTGGATGGTCTCCTCAAATGCTGCAAATCGTGGAGTTCTGCCGAACCGTCTTCTGATGACCTCACCCTCTGTGCCCCATGACGAACTGTACTCCTACAGACAGCAGATGCTCCATAGATTTTGCACAAGCATTTGTGAATATTCCCCACAGTTTCTTTCTCTGCTGTGAGAAACTCAATGATGGCATGTTGCTTCTAACTTACATCACCTACATACACCATTTTGAAACTGTCTTGCAGCTACGCTATCTATCAGAAGTGACGGAAACTTGGCGCACTTACTCAGGAGGCTTCAAATAATACATACCTAACGTTTCACATTTGCAGAATTGTTTTCGGCTGAGGAAAAAAATGTGGTGCATTACTTTCTGGGTAACCCTCGTACTTTCAGAAAAAATCTGAAGAACGATTCACACACACACACATTCTTTGTATGGTTCGAGCAAGTTGCACAACATATATCTGGAAAGTGTCAAATATGTTATGGTAAATTGTGTTTCAAGAACATGTGAATAAAAGAAGAAAGTAGTTAAACGCAACATAACGTTCCAGCAGCTTGTCATTTAAGCAACCCTGAACAAACTCTTTACAATAGGTTACAGAGGAACAAAGGAACTAGCCCTGACACTGAGACCAACTTTGCGAGATAAGTACTGTTTATCAGTACTGTTTATTTGCTCTTTCTATATATTTTAACATTCTTTAAACTAGGAGATAGTAATCACAACATAATAATTGTGATTCATAATATATGGACTGTAAGTAAGGGAGTGCATTATAATGTACAGGCAAACGAATGATTACAATTTCAGAAAAAACTGAATGATTTATTCCAGAGGAAAAGCTTCACAAATTGAGTAAGTCAGTAACATGTTGCTCCACCTCTGGCGCTTATACATGCAATTATTTGGTTTGGGCTTCACTGATTGAGTTGTTGAAGGTCCTCCTGAGGAATATCATGCCAAATTATGTCCAGTTGCCATGTTAGATTGTCAAAATCCTGAGATGGTTTGAGGGCCCTGCCCATAATCCTCCTAATGTTCTCAACTGGGGAGATATCTGGCAACATTGCTGGCCAATATGGGGTTTTTCAAGCACAAAGATAAGCAGTAGAAACTCTTACAATGTGCAGGTGGGTATTATCTTGTTGAAATGTACGCCCAGGATGGCTTGCCACGAAGGGTGACAATACAGGTCATAGGATATCGTCAGCATACCACTGTGTTGTAAAGCTGCTGCAGAGACAAATAAAGTGGTCTATATCTACATCTACATCCATACTCCGCAAGCCACCTGACAGTGTGTGGTGGAAAAGCTGCTATGAAAAGAAATGCACTTCTGATCATCACTTCTGGTTGTTGGGCCATATGGTGAGCAACAGTCGGGTTGGTATCACATTGACTGGAGTAGAATAGTCTACAGTGATGAGTCCCACTTTTAACTGATCTTTGGTGACCAGCTGAGACTTGCCTGGAGACGTCCCAGATGGTGGTAGGATACCAACCTGACTGTCTCCTGCCATATGCCCAACAACCAGGAGTGATGGTCTGGGGTGCTGTTTCTTTTCATAGCAGGATCCCTTTTATTGTCATCTGCAGCAACCTTAGCCCACAGCAGTATGCCGAGAAAAGTCTACAACCTGCATTGTTGTCCTTTATGGCAAGCCACCCTCAGATTACATTTCAACAAGGAAATGCCCACTTGCACACGGCGAGAGTTTCTACTGCTTGTCTTTGTGCTTGCTAAGCCCTACCTTGCTCATGTGGGGTTGCTGGTTCCCCATCAGGCACCTCCCCAAGTAGCGGATAGGGGAAAGTTCTCCAGATATGGAGGGTACCAGGGAAATAAAATACCTGGGGCAGACCAAAACCAGCAGGTATGAGGGCCAATGGCTTGGGAGAAAGGCAGAGGAGCCCCCAACCATCAACTGCTGCCTTGCAGTCAGTAGAGGGATCTACAGAGGTTAAGGATGCTCCCCTGAAAACGGAGATGGCTACCCAGCAAGCTGTAAGGGGCAACCCCTCAAATGGTTGGGCAAAAGATGAACAATTTTCCCTGTAAAAATCATTTGTTGTGAATGCTAACAAAGAAATAACCTGGGCAGATATTTTGATGACGACCCCTGCAAACAGAAAAAGGATAAGAGATATGTACACCGGAACACTAAATGTGTGGAGTCTATACCAAGCTGGACCCCTATGCCAGCTGCTAATGCAAGTCAGCAACTACAGTATAAAACTATTGGCTCTCCAAGAAATTAGGTGGAAGGGATGTGACATAATGGTCTCGAGAAATTTCACTATCTTCTATAGTGGCGGGAGGACAAATACCTTCGGAAAAGGTTTTGTGGTCGCTAAAGAACTGAAAAATGCTGTGATATGCTTTGAACCAATCAATGAACGGATGCACATGTTAAGATTAAGGGGAAAATTTTTCAACGTAATAATTATAAATGTACATGCACCAACAGAGGAGGCAGATCAACTACAGAAGGATGAGTTTTATAGCAAGGTAGAGCAGTTGTATGATCAGGCTCCCAAACATAATGTTAAGATCTTATAGGAGACTTGAACACAAAAGCAGAAAAAGAAGAGGCTTATCAGCCAACTATAGGAAGAAATGAAATATCAAATGACAATGGAATTATGGTTGTAGATTTTGCTACAAGTAAAAACATGAGAGTCAGCAGTACATGTTTTCCACACAAAGAAATATGAATGTCACCTGATGGACAAACTAGAAATCAAACAGCCCATATATTTAATGATCAGAGGCACGGATCGGCCATAACGGATGTTAGCAGCCAATATGATGCTAACTGCAGTTCAGACCATCATATAGTGAGAATTAAGCACAAGAAAGGATATCATTATTGAGTAAACAAAAAGGTCACAAACAAAAGAGTTTTGACATTAAGAAACTGAAGTTAGAAGAAGTATGGAGAGCATATCAGACAAAAAAAGAAGAGGGGATTAAGAACGATAACAAAACATCACATAAAGATATAGAAATAATGTGGAAATGATGTAAGGCTGCAATCCTTGAGGCAGCTGGAGAGGTTCTGGGACATATACGGGCTCAAAGGACGGCAGATTGGTTTGATGGAGACTGTACAAGAAGAATTGAGGACCATAACATAACACAAGTGAAATTATTTCCGAGAAGAACTAGAGCAAATTTGAATGAATATAATGAGAAGTGCTGTGTAGCATAGAGGGTTCTCAGACAGAAGGAAAGAGCACTAGAAAAGAAAAAAAATGGAAGAAATTGAACAGCTAGGAAAGAGAAGCAAGTACATGAAATGTACCAAAAGATTAAAGAAGGAAAGGCCAGGTTTTAAGACAGAACAAATGTATGTACAAATAAAGAAGGGGATTTCATAAGGGAGAGTAATGAAATACTTGACAGATGGGTGGAATACTTCCATGAGCTATTGGACCCAGAAGTAGAAGGATTAGAAAAAGAACTAGTGGAAATAACTTATTATGGATCAGAGGTCTTAACGCCAGAGCCCACACAGGAGGAAGTGATGCAAAGCATTAAGACCTTAAAAAACAATAAGTCACCTGGAGAAGATCAGATCCAGGCGAAACTTCTCAAATATGGTAAGGAAACACTGAGGAAAGCAATACACAAAGTAATACCAAGCATCTGGCAGGAGGAAAGTGTGCCAATGGAGTGGAAAATGGCTATTATGTGACCCATACATAAAAAAGGAGATAAACTGCCAGAACTATTGAGGAATCTCCCTGCTAAATACTACATATAAAGTGTTCTCCAAAAGTGCTTACTCCCTATGTGGAAGAAAGAATTGGAGACGATCAGAGTGGCTTTTCAGGAAATAGGTCAATAACTGACCAAATATTCACATTACACATACCACTTGAAAATGTTATGAACAGAAAATAAACATACATCAGCTTTATATCGATTTGAAACAAGCCTATGATAGCATCTCAAGAGTGGCATTGTGGTCTGAGACAGGGAGACAATATGTCCTCACTACTGTCCAAACTCTGCCTGGAAAAATCATAAGTAAAATAGAGTTGAATAGAGGAGGAACCATTTTTAATCATTCACTGCAGTACATAGCCTATGCAGATGATGTGGCATTACGCACATGTAACACTCCTGTGCTGGCTGATGCCTATCAACAACTGGAGAGAGGTACAAGGGAAGTTGGCCTGGTAGTCAACGTTGAAAAGACCTGAGGCCTGAGCCCTGGATGAATTTGTATGTTGTTGCAGTGGCCAAGCTGTATCTCTTAGCTGACTGTGCAGTCCCTGCCACACCTCACCATGCTGTTGTACAAGCACTTTGTAAGGAAGACAGATCACTGTGCCAGCAGTGGTTAAAAGCATTGATATGACACAAAGCCGTTAGTCAATAGACAGGGGTTACAGTGGATCGAGATGGATGGCCAACAGCAGCAGACAAAAAAGAAGAGGAGTGGTGCATCCACACTATTTAAATCCGAGTGGGAAATTAATTTCCTTTGTACTGCTGTCAAAAATCATGCCAAATGCTTAGTATGTCATCAGCTGGTAATCTCATCAAGGATTACCTGGTAGACTCAGTGGCTTGTATTTGTCCAGCAGAGCTCATGGAAAAATTTGAAAAAAATAGCTCTTTTGCCTTAAACTGTTGCTCGCCTAGTCAAAGATATGGCCTCAGATATGGAGCAGCAATTAATAGAGAGGACGGCAAACTTCATTTCATTTTCTATAGCTCTTGACGAGTCCACAGACATTGTGGACATCTCTCAGCTCATCATATTCATTTGGGGTGTTGACAACAATCTGTGTGTCACCAAAGAGCTTCTCAAATTTATACCATTAAAAGACACAATCATGGGTTTGGATAATTTTCTAGCTGTGGAAAATGTGCTCGAGTCAATGGGTTTAAAATAGGAACACCTGACCTGTGTAACAAAATATGGAGCCCCTGCACTACGAGGGATACGCACTGGATTCCTGGGCTACATCAGGTCAAAAATGACTGCAGTCAGCTGTTCCTTATGTGTGCCAGTCGATTGTCTGATATTCCAGGAGACATCCTGTGCAAAGATTGTCAACATAAAGAATGTTATGGACACAGTGGTTCAAACGGTTAATTGTCTACTCAAAGAATTTCAGCTAATATCGAAGCAGAATATCCAGACATCCTCTACCACGCCGAAATAAGGTGGCTGAACAGAGGGAAGCTGCTACATCGGTTTTTCTCCTTGAGGGATGAAATCAATATCTTTTTCGGAAACAAAAGGACGTCCAGAAGAATTACTTTCTGATCCTAAGTGGGTAGCAATTTTTTTTTTTTTTTTTTTTTTAAGTGATATAACTAGTCATTTAAATACTTTGAACATTTCACTCCAAGGCAAAAATCACTCTGTAGTTGATTTAGTGCAGACGATTCAAACATTTAAAAAAAAACTTATTTTGTGGGAGAATCAGTTGTGCGAGGAGAATTGCGGACACTTCTCTGCATTAGACATCATTAATGAAGATGTGGATTTTTCAGATTATGTTCAAATCATTTGCGAATTACAATAAGAGTTTTAAAACAGATTTTTGGAGATAAGTGAGCTTCAACCAGCCTTAGATACATCTGTTTGCCTGTTTTCCCTTTGGACAGAGGATGTCTCACAAGTGTTTCAACTAGAGCTGATTCACATGCAGTGCGATATTCATCTGAAGGACGCCTTTCATATTTGTAAAAATTTGGATGACTTTAACAGCTGTTTTCCATGAGAGAAGTAACCTCTTTTGCACAAGCAGATGGCCAAAGTTCTCTCAATGTTTGGTTCCACATATATTTGTGAGTGCTTTTTTCCCCTTTTAAAGCTTGCTAAAACTAAGAACCATTCAATAGTTAGTGAAAAAACATTGAATAATTCTTTGAGGTTAGCAGTCTCCCAAAATATTGTACCAAACCTAGAAAAAATCTCTTCCTCCAAAAAGAAAATCATATAAAATATTAAGTGTCTTCTTTAACAATGTTGACTATAGAAATCAAAGGTCTTTATAACCTTAATTCTATTTTTTAAAAATAAGTTTTCAAACTTGATCATTTAAAATTATTGCATACAAAACAGCAAACTAAGGATCCGATGCCTAAATTCTGAAAAGGGATACAAAAAGGTGTAGCATGAGGTACAACAAAACATATTTACTTGTAACTACTAACAGGAAGAATGAGACTCTATTTCCCTTATGTAAAATTATTTCTAAAATAGAATATTTATGACACTAGTTCATTTAAGAAACTGATATGTCTTTCAGAAGACGCCTACTGTACATATGATAAGTGTGTATGTGCTATACTAATAGAATCAACCTGTGGGTCAGAAAACTGCTAATCTGTTTTACGATTCTAGTTTTGGATATTGTTTTCTATAGCTTTGCATAGTAATTCTACCACACGAACACTAATTGTTACCTAAACAGTAAATGGTTTGCTTGTTTTACCGCTCATTGACCACTTTTACAGAGCTGCGCTTCCTCTGTTATTTAGTTTACGTTGGATCTGACTGTGGGACAGCCCAGCACAGAGCAGTGCTGTGTGGTCACACTCATTCCGCAGCTATCTCTCTCGCTCCTATGCCAACACTGGTGACACAGGGTCATGTATGCGGCACTGAATAACACTGCCTGCACCCGTGTAGCATGGCCGTGCCTGCCGGGTGCAATTCTTGGGTTGGCTCGATGTAAAGTAAGTTTCAGTTCTCTAACAGTTTTCATAATCACCCATATCGCCTTTCTTTTTATAAAAAGATCAGTATACTACTTCTTCAAGCATCTGGAACTACTCCAAATTACGAAATGTTATTGAAAAGTTCTGTAAGCCATGTGACACAAGCAATCATGAAGAGGTTCAACAGTTCACCAGATATTTAGTCTGGAACAGCTGCTTAACAGTTTTTTTATTTGGTTTAGTTTTGTTTCTCTCCTCTCTAGTAGCATCATTTGAAGGTCATTGGATCTTAAGTTGTTCATTAACCTATGTAACTGGGAAATCTTTGTTGAGCAACTGTTTCTGATATTCATACTATAGCCAATATATATCTTTATCCAATATTAACAGCACATCCTTCTCACTCGATTTAGTTGTTCTAAAATCTTTGCTATTCTTTTTACTAAATTATGTGATTTTATATATTTTATTATTATTTGCTTCTTCTAGACATTTGTACAAACGTCATTCTACTTTTCCTTTCTGTACTGCAATCGAGGAGCGTTTTTTCAAAACTCGATACACACAAAAAAATTCAAAATTGAATTACATGAGATAATGGCATAATGCTGACCACTTACATCAACCCAGGTTTTATCAAAAGTTGACAACTGCCATATATCTGAACACTCCAAATCACAAGGTTTTAGCAAAACATGATACAGGCATTCTTACAGTTATAGCAAAAATCGACAAATTTCTGCAGCAGACAGTCAACAATAACAGAGCATACTTGTCACTTTAAGTGATGTTATTCATTGTTGTAACAATATTTACTGGTGGGAATATTGCTGCAGCGAGACTTCATTGTCATCAGAACACCTGCAGCTTACTTTTAGACAAGTATTCACTAGATGCTCACATGTATGTCTACAAAGAAGTATTGCAAGCAAAAAGAGAATGAATGATGATACTTGTGATTCTGAAAATGAGATGCAGGTCAAAGGATGTTCCAATGGGAGAAATTCCTGATTCAAGAAAAGCTTACATTGACCTGAAATGCGAAGCAAAAATTGTAAAAAGTAACCTATTTAATGCAATCACAGACTTGAGGCTTTGCCTTCAAAAGCTACAGGGGTGAAAGACTGCAAAACTACTGAAATCTGATATGGAGATATTACCCACTTTCATCGTCACATGACACCATTAAATAAAATGGATCAACATAAACATGTTAAAATTTCTTAATATTTCTTCACCATAGCGTAGAGTAGTGGATGATAATGATGTTTGGTTTGTGGGGTGCTCAACATAGAGTAGTGAACACTAAGAATGCAAAAATGAAGAAAACAGTGACAGTGCAGTATACCATTGCAAAAAGGATAGTGAATTAGTGCCTGTTTGTGCTGCCTCTTTCCAAGGAGTATCTGGCATGTCAAAGGGCAGGTTATCCTATCTAACATGCAGGTTCCCTGAAGGAGGAAGGTCACCATAAGAAAGCAGAGGAGGCAGCAGAACAGGAAAGGATCATACGGGGATTACTATTGCCAATAAGAACGATATAAAAAGATATAAATGCAGAGAGAGCCACCATGAAAGGGGGAGGCCTACAAGAGGTTATTTGCCTTCAGATTTCACAGTCAATAAAATATTCAAGTGATTCTGTCAAGAAAGAAAAAATTTTTGAACTGAAACAAAGTTCCTTATCAAAATACAAGCACATATTTTTTAAATATGTCAAAAAACATGTCACTCTACCATTCAGGACACCTCTTACTGATATCCACTCCACTTGTAAGGCTGGTTTAATGGAAATAAAACCTGAAATGTGTCTGCAAAAGAAGAATGAATCATGAACTAGACACAGATTACATAAAATTTGTGCAAAGTGGTTTTATGATACAATGAAAGAAGATAAACCTACTGTAACTAAGATTTGATTTGACATGCAACAAAACCAGCCTATTCCAAAACTACTGGTCAGTGAGGTTTTCTATGCTAGACAAGTATAATTATACAATCTGTGCATCATGACCCATACTAAGGAGCAAAAAAAGGGAAAGCATCTTTTTCTAAACCTAGTTGGAGACAGAATCTTCAAGAGGATGCACTAATGTTGCTTCGGCTTTGCTGGACTTTCTTTCTGACTTTATATAAAAAACAACCAGATGATGGCACCAATTCTTAAATCTATTCTCAGATTCTTGCAGCATCTAAAAGAAAAGCAGTTGTATGATGGCAATGCTTACAGCGTTCTTGGAAAACAGTGCAAAATTCAATCATATTCATCAATTCTTTTCTGTTTGTGGGCATAGCTATGTGCCTCCAGTCTGAATGTTTGGTGGAATTCGGATGTCTTATACAAAAAAAGAAAGCACTTTGTCTCCTAAAGAATATTATGATACATTAGTTGAGCATGGTACTCTCGAAGTTCTAAACACAGACTGGACTGTCAAAAATCTAAAAAATAGTCTGCAGGAAGTACTAAAATCCAAGCTGTTGTTCAAAATTAACAGCCAACATGACATCTCATACATGAAAGCAAAGAAAATTGTTAATGTGTCAGTAAGTGATACATACTCTGGAGATCCAGTACAAGTTGACATCCCGAGATGGAAGAAATCATGCCATCCAATAGTACTGACATCCACCATTTTACCAAAACAAAATATCATAAGCAAAGAAAAGAAGAAAGATGTTTCTGCCTTGCTAAAGTATTTTGAAATTCAGAGGATGTAAAGGAGTTTTACAAAGACATCCTAGACGTATAACGTCATCCTTTTCTTTCAGGTTTTATTAGGCAAAGGTAGATTTTTGGCTAGTGCCTAGCCATTATCAATGCACTATTTCATGGTATCAATGCATATCGTACTACGTCAGTCCCCTGTTGTTTGGGCTTCTGCACAGTTCGTTCAAGACTACTCAGAGCCAGGGACTCTTGAACGAACTGTGACAGAAGTCCAAACAACAGGGGACTGACGTACTAGGACATGCATTGATAGCATGAAATAGTGCATTTATAATGGCTAGACACGAGCCAAAATCTAGATTTACCTAATAAAAACTGAAAGAAAAGGATGACTGATTGCCGTGCTCTATCATTTGAAAGTCTTATCATAGTCATTGAGTGCACCCACATTTCTAATGGAAGGTAACTTGATAACATATAAATATAAGAGGGAAAACTTGAGAATAACAATGTGATTGTAATGTACTTTTGTGTTATTCATTTCATACTTCATGTAGTATTGATAAACTAAACAATTATGTTAAAATAGTTATCACTGCTGTTATTTTATTACGCCTCTGTATCTCTATTATTATTGTTTATGCTCTAAATAGAGTAAAAAAACTATCAATTAAAAATGCTATATATAATAATATATGCAAAATTGAGTGTTTTAATGACAGTGGAGGCATATAATAAACATTATAGAAGCTAAAAATGTTAGTTGTGGAAAAAAATACATAGAATTAAAGAAGTCAACTTAACAGATACCAGTAATAATAACAAGCATTTATCGACTTTTGAAAAAAACTGGAAGAATCACACCTTGATATAATGTTATAAAGATTAAATTTTAATTTATTTCATTGCAGTGCTCTATTAATGTCAGTGAGATCTAGTGCTTGTGTAAAAATAAAATGCTCAAACATTTCTATGTACATGAAAACACAAAAACTGTATCTATTGCATTTATTGAGTTTTTGGGGGGAAAAAAAGCTCTTCAATTGTTTTCCTTGAGATCTTTACGGAATGTTTCTATTTTTCACAATCTTCACTTGAGCTTCTTTCCAGAAAATAATTAAATCGGCATTTCTTTTGTGACACCTTATCATACCATATGCTTGTTCCACCACTGGGGTCTTTGGTATTCTTTTAGGCTCCCTTGCAGACCACCAATACTGTTGTGGCGGAGAGCGCCATAAATATCGATATTTGTTCTGTGCGTAAGTGTGCTATCTTGGAGGAGGGGGCTTTGGGCAGGATGTTGGACACTAACGGCAGTTAGCCTCCGGACTTGTATCAGTGTAGAAGCTAAGTGTGAATAAATCTGTATCTGAGTGAATTCTAGTTGTTTACCTACAACTATCCCATATTCCCTCACTGGTGACCCCGTTTTTTGTGTAATACGCATCTGAGTTACCGCCCGAAGGTTATTTACACTCCTACCGCGTCGGGTTTCTCCACGATCGCGAGGGCCTTTGTTCAGCTCCAGACAATGGCCTTTCAGCACTCACCGCCGCCCGGATGTCAGCAACATCTCTCCAGCACTCCTGCCATTGTAGTGGACATGACGCAAAAATCTTCGGAATTCTTCAGCCAGAACATGCAGTGGAATTCATCGAGTGTCGCCAGTTTCTTCCAACCGCCAACGGTCGTGGACTCTGGCTTTGTTAGCCTAGACCTTCCCACGTGTTCTTCACAGAGTGTTGGACAGAACATTCCTACTCCTGTGTCGAACACACAATTCAATACAGTTCGTGGCGTCGAGCGAGGTTTTGCTACTTTGGAAAATCCAGTAGTAAATTCAAACTCGAATCAGTTCCCGCCACGTGTATATCCTTCCGCGCCGGCTAGTCAACAGGTGTCCAATGCTCACCAAACAGCAAATATCACACCGAGTGTGCATCCTAGTGGACGTGTGTGGGATCCTTGTGTTGCTTCTAATCAAGTCAACAATTCTGTGCTGGACAGTAATTACTCTGACATATACAACCAGCCCCACCACTCACGGTTGAGTGAATACTGTGTGCATAACGGACATTCACCAGCGTACTTAAGCACTTGTGGCTTCTCTCCGAGCTACCACGTCAATGAGAATGCACATTTTGACTACGATCCTCACACCGTTTGAGCGTCCGTCGCTTCTCAGCTGCCCCCCCCCCCCCCTCCCCGGCGTCAAGTGAATTTCGCGATTCCCGCATTACGAGACGCCAATAATTCGGACTCACTATCTTCTGCATGCTCTACTTCCATCCGAAGTAATAGGCACACCTCCGCAGTGACTGCAGAGCCGAATCTGCTGAAATTACCGGACTTGAAACCCGCTCACCCGGAGTTCTGGTTTAACCTGGTTGAGCAAACATTCAATGTCCGTCCTTTGGACGACGACACACGCTTCGCCTGCCTCATGAACCATCTTCACGACCGCGTCGATTTAATTTACGACCTGGTCAAAGCACCCCCCCTAGCAGGGAAGTATGCTGTGGCGAAACAGACAATACTGGAGCGCATCTCTAAAACCAGGAGAGAAAATGTGCGACAGCTCATCTACGAAGAGCGTCTCGGTGACAGGTCTCCGTCCCAGTTGTGGCGGTGCATCCGTCTTCTCGCCGATGAGCGAGTTATGCCTGATGACACGCTCGCAGAAATCTGGATTGAAAAGCTGCCTTTGCCTGTCCAGACTGCAATCTCTGCGTATGAAGATAGGCCAGTAAATGAACGTTTACGCGCCGCCGACAGAGCATACTCCGCCAGGCAACGTGAGCTCCGTGCATTGCATTCTGGACGTGACCGCACTAAGACGCTTTCTGACGCCATGCCCTTGTCTGGTGCTGCTAATAACAAGTTTGTTAAACTAGCCGCCCTGCCTGCACCTTCAACTCCCCACAACGACACTGCATCGGCCTCTGTGGAAGACTCTGGGGCACATATTCTGTCTCCTACCAACTACCCACAGGAGCACAGGCCCGCCCAACCTTACTGTTTCTTCCACGCGAGATTCGGGGAGCAAGCTCGCAAATGCCAGTCACCGTGTTCTTACTCAAACTCCAACCGCAGGTAGGCTATGGTGCCACCTCCTGCGATGTAAACAACGGGCACCATCCCACGTTGCACTCCGTTTCAGACAACAACAGTAAGTGTGGTCGAGTCTATGTTCGTGATTTACGATCAGGTGTATGTTTTCTGGTAGACACTGGCGCAGATGTCTCTTTGCTGCCGGTTCGCCTAGCAACCAATAAAGTGCAACCACACAAAACAGTACTTCGTGCAGTGAACTTGTCTACCCTACAGTGTTCGGGTTCCACTTTGTATACAGTGAAACTTTCGCCCAAGTGCAAGCTGGAGTGGACGTTTCTAGTGTCAACAATTGCAGAACCTATTCTCGGAATTGATTTCCTCAAGCACTATCAGTTGTCACTAGATTTTGTGCAAAATACTGTGTTTTACCCCCCCCCCCTCCCCTTAACAAACATATTCCTTTCGCTCTGCCAAGTGACAGTTCGGCTAACACCAAACATGTGTGCTGTGCTAAGAAGTGTGTAAACCTATCCTTGGAGCTGCAATCTTGGACAAACAAGTGGCTAGTGGAGTGCGCCAAGTCTTCGAAGTTGCGGATGGAATGTACGGAAATACTGCTGCATCTCCGCAACATACACCACGAGTTGGCCTCCACACAACAACGCCTCGCGGCACTACAAGCAGATGACTCGTCGGCTACAGACAAGGTCAGTCCATGCCAATCTGATGTTCCCGTGCCCGCGCACGTTAACGACAATGTTGTGAACTCTGTAAACTGTGTCAGCACCCCCTTTTGTAATGATAGTGTATGCCCGAGTGCTCATGCTCCTTGCGTTCCGAATGGACAATTGACTTGCCAAGCTCGTGGCAATGAACTACGGCCATCTGATGTTCGGCCACGCCCACTCGAGCCTACAGAGCTCGTAGCGGCACGACCCGCTATCAAGAACCAGTGTACCAACATCGCCCATGTTAACACGCGTGCGGCCTTTACGCAGCCTACGAGCGGTTGGCACACTTGTACTTCCGTGCCCTCAGCGCCACAGCTTGGCCCGTCCGCCACTGCCTGCTCCGCTTCACGGACATCTGACTGTCATGCCGCGCCACGTATTGCAGTAGTCACTAATGGCACAGTTCATCGGTTATGTCTAACCGATGGTCCGCCCATATTGCAACGCCCACGCCGCCTCAAGCCGGAATTTATGAAAATTGCAAAAGAACAATTGGATGATATGTTACAAAAGGGAATAATTGAACCTTCTTCCGGTTGCTGGGCTAGTCCTATCCTGTTTGTCCAAAAGAAAGACAGTACTTGGCGTATGGTCGGAGACTATAGGCGTTTAAATGCCCGCACCATCATTGATAAATATCCGGTCCCACACATTGCAGACTTCAATCATGCGCTCGCAGGTGAAAAGTACTTCTCTGTTTTGGACTGTAAGCATGCATTTCATCAGAATCCTATGGCTCCAGAGGATATTGAAAAGACTGCCATAACCACTCCCTTCGGGCTGTTCCAATACAAATTTATGCCGTTTGGGTTGAAAAATGCCCCCCAAATGTGGCAGCGTTTCATCAGTCAAACTTTATCCCATCTAGACTTTTGTTTCGTATACATGGACGACATATTGGTTTTTGCTTCTACTTTGGAACAGAGTGAGGAGCGTGTTCAAGTCGTGACAGATATTTTAGCAGCCGCTGGTATTGAACTGAACAATAAAAAGACTCAATTGCACCAGTCATCCGTCACATTCCTAAGTTATGTTGTGTCATTGGACGGTCTGACACCACCGCAGGACAAGATCAAGCCTGTTCTCGAGATGCTACGCCCTCAGACCTATAGGGAATTGCGCAGGTTCATTGGAACAGTTAATTATTACCGAAAACATTTGCCAGCCGCTTCTGCGGTGCAGGCTCCTCTCACAGATGCTCTCGCTGGCCCACAAACTTCTGGCACCCGCCAGGTACCATGGACACCAGACATGGACAAGGCATTTAACGAACTCAGACAGCTGTTGGCCTCCGCTGTCACTATTGCTCACCCACGTGCGGATGCCACAATGTTTATCACTACTGACGCTAGTGACAATGCTATCGGTGCAGTACTGAGTCAGACATACAACAATGTTACGACCCCCCTGCAGTTTTTCTCAAAAAAGCTAAACAACGCGCAGAAGAAATACTCAGCATTCAACAGAGAATTACTTGCAGTTTACGAGACCATAAGACACTTCAGAACTGATGTTGAGGGACGAGATTTCTATGTGCTCACTGATCACAAGCCGTTGGTTCCTGCCATAAAAAATCCTGCGGCTGATCCGCCCCCACGATGCTTCCATCACATTGATTACATCTTGCAATTTACAAATGACATTCGCTACATCCGAGGAGCGGACAATGTTGTCACCGATTTTCTCTCGCGTTTTGGTGCTGTCACAACCTTAATTGACTTAACGGACCTACCTCGGTTGCAATCGGCAGACCCCGATACCATGCAGTTAATTTCGGACCACAGCTCCTCTCTCCAACCGGTACGCTCTACTTTCCCTGGTATATCTGACTTAGTGTGGTGTGATGAATCAACTGGTACATTGCGGCCATCCATTCCTAAGCCCCTTCAACGCCAGGTCTTTGACAAACTACACACACTAGCACATCCCGGTGTCAAAGCTTCCACCCGTTTGGTAGCTGAACGGTTTGTCTGGAGAGACATGCGCCGTGACTGTCAGTCTTGGGCAAGGGCATGCATGGTGTGTCAACAGAACAAAGTTTCCAGGCACACTTCCACACCCCTTGGCTGTTTTGCCCAACCGCCAGGCCGGTTTCACCTTGTTCATGTCGACCTCGTAGGCCCTTTGCCCCCCTCCGAGGGTTTCCATTACTTGTTTACAGCTATTGACAGGATGACTCAGTGGGCTGAGGCTGTGCCTATTCCAAACATCACCTCAGAGACAGTAAGTCGAGCATTCTTAGATTCGTGGATCTCTAGATTTGGCTCACCTGTTTACCTCACCACTGACCAGGGGCGACAATTCGAGTCTTCAGTTTTCTCTGACTTATGTAAAATGTGTGGTATTGTCAAAATTCATACTTCTGCATACCACCCCCAAAGCAATGGGCTTGTCGAGCGATGGCATCGCACCTTAAAGTCTGCCCTGCGTTGCCATGACTCACTATGGACAGAGGCACTGCCCTTCGTGCTTCTTGGCCTTCGTGCGACTTTCAAGGAAGACCTCAAGGGTTCCGTAGCCGAGTTTGTGTATGGCCAACCTCTGGTTTTGCCTGGAGAATAGTCACTCCCACCCCACTTCCACGGCCCTCTGAACTCCCTTCACTTCTCGAGCAGGTGCGCTTGCACTGCAGCAAAATTCAGCCGCCACCTCCGGCTGCTCATACACCTCCGCGCGTGTACGTACCGCGCATGCTTGACTCTTGTGAGTACGTGTTTCTCAGAGATGACTCAGTGAAAGCCCCGCTGCAGTCGCCCTACACAGGTCCTTACAAGGTCGTCAAACGCTCTGAGAATAACATGGATCTCCTCATAAAAGACTCTGTAACCACGGTCTCACTCAACCGAGTGAAACCAGCTTTCATTGGGCCTCAGGTGAACCTCCCTGGTTCTGCCCCTATTTCTCCCACTCCTGCTTCGAGCGGCCATCCATCTTCCCATACCATGCATTCGGGTATTGATTCCCCACAGCGTGCTTCTCTGCCGAGCACTGCTCCTTCTCCGCGTTCATCTAATTCGAGTGGCCAATCTTTTCGGGGCTTCACTCCTCACAGCCCTCGCAGTCGAACTGCCAACCACTCGGATTCTACCATTGTGTTACCATCTTCGTGTGACAGCTCTTTGTCACGCCGTTCAATCCACGCTGGCTCCTCGTTGCCTTCGGTCACGCTCCCTCGTATGTCAGCTGATCGCCCAAGGTCGTCTACTACGCAGTCCAGTGCACCTGCCACCCCCCTCTTAGCAGATGCTTCCCCCTGCCATGGCTTTCCCACACCTCCCTGCCTCCCTACCATTGCTCGTACAGGTGCCACCCAAGAATTCACAACACATGTGCACCCTGATGACATACATAAATTATCTGTTGTCGTACATGGCGATACGGTGTGTGTGGTACTCGCGTGAGACAATGTTGATGGAGGAAGTGCAGAATCTCGTGTGGTGCGCCGCTTTAAATTGAGCAGAAGTGCTGCGTGTGGCAATTTGCGTGCTTTTGTTAGGCCTTCTGGCAAGGTGATTCTCCACCTGCCGGCTGACGAAGTGCTACACCTCCACTCCAGGACGGGACGTCGTCTTCAGCCGCCGGCGTCGCTTGCTGACTTCACCGTCGACGTACCGGGTTTCACCCCCCGGTCTCTTACCAGTCGACCGCTTCCGCCTGACGCAGAAGAACTGTACGTTACCTTCCTAACTTCTCACCCCCCCCCCCCCCATTCACAGGGACGTACTCCATACTGTGCGGGGGGGGGGGGGGTGCTATGTGGCGGAGAGCGCTATAAATATCGATATTTGTTCTGTGCGTAAGTGTGCTATCTTGGAGGAGGGGGCTTTGGGCAGGATGTTGGACGCTAACGGCAGTTAGCCTCCATACATGTATCTGTGTAGAAGCTAAGTGTGAATAAATCTGTATCTGAGTGAATTCTAGTTGTTTACTTACAACTATCCCATATTCTCTCACTGTTTTTGTAGTTATTCCTAGAAGTATTTGAAATGAGACCAAGTGTAGTTGGAAGTGTACCCTTGTGGGCTCTTGTCTTTGAAAATCCAGTATTTTGTTCCTTACTATACTGCATTTTCTAGTTTTGTGTGTATATCATTTGGTGTTTTCTTATACTTGGTTGTTTTAATTTTAATTCTGCAAATAAAAATCTACATTGCAATAAGGGAGGTTGGTACCCTAGGGATCGCTTTGCAGTGTTTGGTTTTCTTTATACACACTATTTGTGTTCTAGAATTTGCACAGGTATAGCCAATCTATTTAAAAAAATGAATGAAATAAAGCCTATTTCCTTCAGCAGAAAAAGGGAGGCTATCGGGATACACGAGGCTGTAAACAAGTGAAGTAGAACATTACTAAAGCACACATAATCATCACTTCTCGAACTAACCTTATTCAAAAAATAAAGTGCACAGTTACTCCTTGTGTTTGTATGTTGCCACTCAAGGTATTCATCAACTCTTGCTTGCTTTTTACTGTCTGCTGGGTACCAATGGTCAGGAACATTTTTCTCTCGGCACAAGTATCGTAAAATACCCACACTGAAGCAAAAATAAATTCAAAATCAAAATGAACTTATACTAGCAGCACAGTGTATGGGACTAATACTAAGAATTTGTTGTTTGTTACCTTTCAGTCAATGTGAACTCTCCATCCTTGATCACAGGAACCTTCTTCATTGGATTAAGTTTAGTGAATTCTTCACTAAACTGCTCACCTGTAAACATATTTTAACAATAAAATTATAATTAATCATTTGGGAAAAACAAAATTATGAATTTATCAAAAGGGATTCAATCAATGATGTGGTTTTTGTTTGAAATAAGATGGGTGTTATAAACACCTGATTTCAAAATGTTAACAAATATCTGCTGACACAACAGATAAATTACAAACAAAAAAGTAGGGATAAAAGCTGAGACTGTTAAACAGCTATAAACATATATAAAAAGACTATACTTCAGACAAAAGGATGGATTATTTATCTTATAAAAGGAGTGAACAAAACAGAAGCCCCCCACTTTAGCCACAGCTCCTAAAATTTTCGTGGCTAACTGATGCAACAGTGAAAGGAAATGGAAATGAGCATTTGGCACCATTGGCTGGGAGGCATCTTGCGGGGCAGGTCCGGCCGCCTTGCTGCAGGTCTTATTACATTCGACACCACATTGGCCGACCTGCATGCCGAGTAGGGATGAAATGATGATGAAGACAACACAACACCCAGTCCCTGAGTGGAGAAAATCTCCGACACAGCCAGGAATCGAACCCGGGCCCATAGGACGGCAGTCCGTCACGCTGATCACTCAGCTATCGGGGCAGACAACAGTGAAAGGGAAAGCCAATAAGTGAACAACTATTACGAAGTCATGATTAATTATTGAAAATATAATAGTAGCTGTTGTAAAAGTCATGCAACAGTAGTAGTCTGAAATTAAAAACATAAAATATATGAAATTTATGGGAAACAAAAAAGAAAAACATATGAAGTGCCAGGGGAAGGGGGAAGGGGGTAGGGGGATGGAGGGAAGGGGGGAATGGACTGCATATGGAAAGAATTTAAAAGTTTGGACAGGGTCTATGATAACACTAAAGAGAAAGAACAACGTATGAAAAATGGTTAGGAAAGATAGAATAACATAAGCAAAATACAGTAAATTATTGATAGATTGTAAGGGATACAACTATTGACAGTAGTATGATTTGTTAAATCCCTTACACATTACCAGTTTTCTGGAACTTTTGGAGCTACGCTCACCTTTCCCAAGAGGAGCCTTGTCTCGCTATTATGTTCAACAATGCCCAAGTGCTACTGGTCATGCACTAGCATGTGAGTGCAGGAGATTTGTCATTCAGGTTTTGCACAGAACACTTGCTTGCACATGTGACACAACACCTATCTGAATAGTTGCTATAGCAATGAGTTATGAGTTGGAAAATATTATGTCAACTGGTAGATTAATAGTGAGCAATGATACAATTTACATGCGGAAGGTGCACTTAACTACACAAAAAAAGGTTTGTGTCACCTCTGTTCTGAGAGTTTCGGAACCTGTAGAAAAAATTGGAATAGAGATCATCATAAACATCATTTCCGCTCTCTTTATTGCTCATTAAAACCACACATTGCACGTTGTACCACCATACACTTCAGAGGTGGTGGTCCAGATTGCTGTACACACTGGTACCTCTAATACCCAGTAGCGTGTCCTCTTACACGGATGCACGCCTGTATTCGTCGTGGCATGCTACCCATAAGTTCATCAAGGCACTGTTGGTGCAGTTGTCCCACTCCTCAACGGTGATTTGGCGTAGATCCCTCAGAGTGGTTGGTGGGTCACATCGTCCATAAACAGCCCTTCCCTAGTTGAGAGCCCTTCCAGGTACAAAGTAACAATGCAGATGCAATCGAGCTATGGTACTGAATGTCTAGGCATGGTTGAACTACAGACATTACGAACTGTATACCTCCTTCCTGGTGGAATGAATGGAAGTAATTGGCTATCGAACCCGCTCCGTCTAACAGGCGCTGCTCATGCTTGGTTGTTTACATCTTTGGGCGGATTTTGTGACATCTCTGAACAGTCCAAAGGGACTGTGTCTGTGATACAATATCCACAGTCAACATCTATCTTCAGGAATTCTGGGAACCGGGCCAATGCAAAACATTTTTTGATGTGTGTACATAACATCAGTGCATAAAACCATATCATTATTGTTGGCCAGCAACTTTCATTGGCAGAACACGTTTCTCTTTGATCTGTTATATAAAGGCTACCATGGCCCGATGCAACCTGAATGATTTATTTCGTAAAGCAATAGCACACTGCAGTGTGAAAGTGGAATGCATTTGACTGTTAATAAGAGTATGATTGGGTCTATGCCTTGGTAGAAAGTGTGTTAAGTGCAAAAAGTCAATAAACTAAAAGCAACTTTCCAGTTAAATTTTAAGAATTTTAATATATATAAAATGAAGAGAGATGTTTTCATGTTAGGCAGCAACATGGTCACGTCGATTTAGCAACAAACTATGTTCTCTTTGTGAACCAGTCCATATCTACATCTACATTTATACTCCGCAAGCCACCAAACGGTGTGTGGCGGAGGGCACTTTATGTGCCACTGTCATTACCTCCCTTTTCTGTTCCAGTCGCGTATGGTTTGCGGGAAGAAAGACTGTCTGAAAGCCTCTATGCGCGCTCGAATCTCTCTAATTTTACATTCGTGATCTCCTCGGGAGGTATAAGTAGGGAGAAGCAATATATTCAATACCTCATCCAGAAACGCACCCTCTCGAAACCTGGCGAGCAAGCAACACCGCGATGCAGAGCGCCTCTCTTGCAGAGTCTGCCACTTGAGTTTGCTAAACATCTCCGTAACGCTATCACGGTTACCAAATAACCCTGTGACGAAACGCGCCGCTCTTCTTTGGATCTTCTCTATCTCCTCCGTCAACCCGATCTGGTACGGATCCCACACTGATGAGTAATACTCAAGTATAGGTCGAACAAGTGTTTTGTAAGCCACCTCCTTTGATGATGGACTACATTTTCTAAGGACTCTCCCAATGAATCTCAAACTGGTACCCGCCTTACCAACAATTAATTTTATATGATCATTCCACTTCAAATCGTTCCGCACGCATACTTACAGAAGTAACTGCTACCAGTGTTTGTTCCGCTATCATATAATCATGCAATAAAGGATCCTTCTTTCTATGTATTCGCAATACATTACATTTGTCTATGTTAAGGGTCAGTTGCCACTCCTTGCACCAAGTGCCTATCTGCTGCAGATCTTCCTGCATTTCGCTACAATTTTCTAATGCTGCAATTTCTCTGTATACTACAGCATTATCCGCGAAAAGCCGCATGGAACTTCTGACACTACCTACTAGGTCATTTATATATATTGTGAAAAGCAATGGTCCCATAACACTCCCCTGTGGCACGCCAGAGGTTACTTTAACGTCTGTAGACGTCTCTCCATTGAGAACAACATGCTGTGTTCTGTTTACTAAAAACTCTTCAATCCAGCCACACAGCTCGTCTGATATTCTGTAGGCTCTTACTTTGTTTATCAGGCGACAGTGCGGAACTGTTTCGAACGCCTTCCGGAAGTCAAGGAAAATAGCATCTACCTGGGAGCCTGTATCTAATATTTTCTGGGTCTCATGAACAAATAAAGCGAGTTGGGTCTCACACGATTGCTGTTTCCGGAATCCATGTTGATTCCTACAGAGTAGATTCTGGGTTTCCAAAAATGACATGATACTCGAGCAAAAAACATGTTCTAAAATTCTACAACAGATCGACGTCAGAGATATAGGTCTACAGTTTTGCGCATCTGCTAGATGACCCTTCTTGAAGACTGGGACTACCTGTGCTCTTTTCCAATCATTTGGAACCTTCCATTCTTCTAGAGATTTGCGGTACACGGCTGTTAGAAGGGGGGCAAGTTCTTTCTCGTACTCTGTGTAGAGACGGATTGGTATCCCATCAGGTCCAGCGGACTTTCCTCTGTTGAGTGATTCCAGTTGCTTTTCTATTCCTTGGACACTTACTTTGATGTCAGCCATTTTTTCGTTTGTGCGAGGATTTAGAGAAGGAACTGCAGTGCGGTCTTCCTCTGTGAAACAGCTTTGGAAAAAGGTGTTTAGTATATCAGCTTTGCGCATGTCATCCTCTGTTTCAATGCCATCATCATCCCGTAGTGTCTGGATATGCTGTTTCCAGCCACTTACTGATTTAACGTAAGACCAGAACTTCCTAGGATTTTCTGTCAAGTCAGTAAATAGAATTTTACTTTCGAATTCACTGAACGCTTCACGCATAGCCCTACTTACACTAAATTTGACATCATTTAGCTTCTGTTTGTCTGAGAGGTTTTGGCTGCGTTTAAATTTGCAGTGAAGCTCTCTTTGCTTTCGCAGTAGTTTCCTAACTTTGTTGTTGAACCATGGTGGGTTTTTCCCATCCCTCAGTTTTACTCGGCACGTACCTGTCTAAAACACATTTTACGATTGCCTTGAACTTTTTCCATAAACACTCAACATTGTCAGTGTCAGAAAAGAAATTTTCATTTTGATCTGTTGGGTAGTCTGAAATCTGCCTCCTATTACTCTTGCTAAACAGATAAACCTTCCTCTCTTTTTTTATATTCCTATTAACTTCCATATTCAGGGATGCTGCAACGGCCTTATGATCACTGTTTCCCTGTTCTGCACTTACAGAGTCGAAAAGTTCGGGTCTGTTTGTTGTCAGTAGGTCCAAGATGTTATCTCCATGAGTCAGTTCTCTGTTTAATTGCTCGAGGTAATTTTCGGATAGTGCACTCAGTATAATGTCACTCCTTGCCCAAAAAATTAAAATATAAAAATATAGATGAAGGGCGGGTTCACGAGATGTTAGGAGTACATGTTACAGTAAAGGGAGATTACTGCATGCTATATATGGGGAATTATCTGCCTAATGAATTTCATTTCCAAATATAAAACATGAGAACTAAAACTATAGTAAATGTCAGATACCATTAGTTCTTGATAGCCACTGGCCTTTAGAATATCTATCATTACAGAATATCTATCATTATGTTAGTACAAATTGGAAGTTTCCTTGAATTTAATTTCTGCTGAAAATGAATTATTGCTAGAGTTTAATGACAGAGCCCCATGAGGTATACCAGTTCCTACTAGATCACCCAACAGTGTGATAGACAAATTTTCTAGAAAGTATGTTTCTTATGCCAAGATTATTAAGCCCAAGCAGTAATTTTTTCACATAGCAATGATGTCAGTATCATCATAAAATATTAATTATAAACAAACTAACAGGAGAAGATGAGGCAATGGTGATAGTAATGGTAATGTAATCATTCAGCAAATATAATAAAAGATTACACCAATCCAGGTAATTGTAAAATAAATTAAAGAAACACAACACAAAAAGAGGAGGAAATATAAAAATTTTACTTTCTCATGACATTAACACCTACAGCAAATAGCTCTGTGTGAGATGGATACTATGACTGAGTTAAAATGAAACACAATAGAGAATGGAAAGTGAGTAGAGATTAGTGCATACAAGAAGCTAATAATTTTGACTAAACATTTTTATTTTTCATTTTCCTCACTGTATATTTATGTATATAACCTGGCAAAATGAAGTGGTTATCTGGCTGTGATGGCAGCATTATAGTGTTTATGCCTGAGAAGATGGAGAGGAGGCACTAAAAGCATTTAATCTGTATTCTTGCAAGTGGAGTGCTGTTACACACTATATATCTGTATGCGCCTCTGAGTGAATTGACTACACTCCTGGAAATTGAAATAAGAACACCGTGAATTCATTGTCCCAGGAAGGGGAAACTTTATTGATACATTCCTGGGGTCAGATACATCACATGATCACACTGACAGAACCACAGCCACATAGACACAGGCAACAGAGCATGCACAATGTCGGCACTAGTACAGTGTATATCCACCTTTCGCAGCAATGCAGGCTGCTATTCTCCCATGGAGACGATCGTAGAGATGCTGGATGTAGTCCTGTGGAACGGCTTGCCATGCCATTTCCACCTGGCGCCTCAGTTGGACCAGCGTTCGTGCTGGACGTGCAGATCGCGTGAGACGACGCTTCATCCAGTCCCAAACATGCTCAATGGGGGACAGATCCGGAGATCTTGCTGGCCAGGGTAGTTGACTTACACCTTCTAGAGCACGTTGGGTGGCACGGGATACATGCGGACGTGCATTGTCCTGTTGGAACAGCAAGTTCCCTTGCCGGTCTAGGAATGGTCGAACGATGGGTTCGATGACGGTTTGGATGTACCGTGCACTATTCAGTGTCCCCTCGACGATCACCAGTGGTGTACGGCCAGTGTAGGAGATCGCTCCCCACACCATGATGCCGGGTGTTGGCCCTGTGTGCCTCGGTCGTATGCAGTCCTGATTGTGGCGCTCACCTGCACGGCGCCAAACATGCATACGACCATCATTGGCACCAAGGCAGAAGCGACTCTCATCGCTGAAGACGACACGTCTCCATTCGTCCCTCCATTCACGCCTGTCGCGACACCACTGGAGGCGGGCTGCACGATGTTGGGGCGTGAGCGGAAGACGGCCTAACGGTGTGCGGGACCGTAGCCCAGCTTCATGGAGACGGTTGTGAATGGTCCTCGCCGATACCCCAGGAGCAACAGTGTCCCTAATTTGCTGGAAAGTGGCGGTGCGGTCCCCTACGGCACTGCGTAGGATCCTACGGTCTTGGCGTGCATCCGTGCGTCGCTGCGGTCCGGTCCCAGGTCGACGGGCACGTGCACCTTCCGCCGACCACTGGCGACAACATCGATGTACTGTGGAGACCTCACGCCCCACGTGTTGAGCAATTCGGCGGTATGTCCACCCGGCCTCCCGCATGCCCACTATACGCCCTCGCTCAAAGTCCGTCAACTGCACATACGGTTCACGTCCACGCTGTCGCGGCATGCTACCAGTGTTAAAGACTGCGATGGAGCTCCGTATGCCACGGCAAACTGGCTGACACTGACGGCGGCGGTGCACAAATGCTGCGCAGCTAGCGCCATTCGACGGCCAACACCGCGGTTCCTGGTGTGTCCGCTGTGCCGTGTGTGTGATCATTGCTTGTACAGCCCTCTCGCAGTGTCCGGAGCAAGTATGGTGGGTCTGACACACCGGTGTCAATGTGTTCTTTTTTCCATTTCCAGGAGTGTATTAATAACAAGAACAGAAATAGGGCATACAGTAAATCTTACCTTGTCTGCTTATGACATTTAATTGGCAGTAACCGTAAGACCACCTTTCCAATGATATCACTATCTTCCACACTTGAGTCTGTTAATTCACCATCTGCTGGTTTAGTCATGGACGTAATGCCAGCTCTTTGTTCAAATCCATGCTGACTGATTTTACTATTTTTTCAGTTTGTTCACTTGTTGTGGTATCTCTCCATCAATAGTCATCACACACTTTTTTGGTATGATACACAGCCCTTCAAGTCTTCTAATGTCGTAAAGATAAAAACTAATATCACAGCAGCAAAAGCAAACTGATTGTGTGGCCTAGTAGTTAGCTTTTTGGCTAGTTATGCTGAGGTCCTGGGTTCAATCCTCAGTGACAACCTCAGATTGTTCTCTCATGGGAAGGGCTGTAAGGACGCACACTCAGCCTTGCGAGGCCAATTGAAAAGCGTCTTGAGTATACAAGCAGTGAAATTGATGTGCAAGTTGCTGAAGGAGCATTACATCGAAAAGCTTGCTTCACGATAGGTGACACATGACATTTATAGCAGTAAAAACATCAGCTTTTATTTTTGTAGCTTACAGGATGAGATGGTTGAGGTATTACAACTATGGAGCTTGTTCTTGCAAGATCCCACGTCAGATCTGCCGGATTTTTGTCTAGGTCATATGGTCACTGCGGGAACAGAACCACCTTGTTGCAAAAGTTTGTCTCTGGAATAAAGAGGTGGAGGTTGATGCTCCTTAAGTAACACCAAAATTTCAGCATTTCTTATCCCTAAAAACTTTTAATTTTTTTCTGTCCATTTCTACATGATGGTTCAAAGTTTTCCTGTTTTATAGAGGAGATGTGAACATGAAATGAAACTCTTCATTCAAAGCAATGAAATGTTGTCTGGCACTGTTTTTGACAAGAGTTTTTGCACAGTGTCACTTTGCAATATTTATCCACAATGTAGTGTGTATGAATTCACAGTTTATCTAAATAAAACCCTGGCTGTTTTCATTCTGATGCTTCACTTTTTTTTTGCAAGAAATCTTACCTAGTATGTTCTTTTTACAATTATATTCCATCATCCACACATACTGAGTTGTTCATTCCAGTATGTTTTAAAATCAGTTCCCATAGATGGAACAATTTTTTTCCGAGCTTCTTTATTAACTTGGAAATCCAGTTATGTGCGACAAACACAGTGATGGTTTTGTGTGTGTGTGTGTGTGTGTGTGTGTGTGTGTGTGTGTGTGTGTGTGTGTGTGTGTGTGTGTGTCTGTGGCAGGGTTGGCATTTATTGTATTGTTAATAATACAGTATCACAGAAACTGCTAGCTAATAACACATTTATCTGTATCATCAATGAAATTTTAACTAATATGCTTTGGCACAGATACTTGAATCCTGCTCCACTCAGCAACAGCATTTATTAGAGGAGGGGTTGAGGGGTGAGACAGATGGAGAACATCACGAGACCTAAATTTGAGTGACACAAACAATTTACTATACCCCAGAGAACTAATGGTTACCCACTCACTTCTACAAGTGTATGGCAATTCTGTGATGAATAAATACTTGCCCCCCCCCCCCCCCCCCCCTTGTGTGGAGACCTATGTCACTCAAAACTCTGTCCCTCCTTCCATAATCTGCAGACTACTGACTTACATAACTTTTGTTTGTCAACATTTGTTTCAACATTATGTTGCCTTCACTAATGGCACTATCACACCTCCCTTATTCTCAATGTCCGCTGTCAATAATATTAACGACGTTAACAGCAGTCTGTCATGGATTCCTGAGAAAATATTTTCCACAATCACTTTTTGAGATCACTTTTTGTGCTTGTACTGTGAGCTACCAACGTGCTCCACCTTAAATTGGAGCATGACTGCACCTCGTCACATGAACAGCTATGGTCCTGTGTTACCAGTTCACCTCGCCAAGTAAAACCCACTGACATTTACTATAAATTCATATTTTAAACCATAATATGGCTTATTTTGTTAGTAATATGATCGTAGTTGTAATGGAAAATTCACAATAACAGGGTAGATTGCTACTCACCATATAGCAGAGATGTTGAGTTTCAGACAGGCACAGTGAAAAGACTAACAAACACATAAGCTTTTAGCCAGAATGCCTTCTTCTGAAGTGGACAAAACAAAAAAACAAACACACACACACACACACACACACACACACACACACACACACACACATATTCATGCAAAGATGGCTCATACATAATAACCACTGTCTCTGGTTGCCAACGTCAGACTATGAGCAACTGCACATGATGGGAGAATCAATCAGAGTGGTTGGAGGGGGGGGGGGGGGGAGGGGGGATCTGGGGTGGGATGGAGAAGAGAGAGCATACATGGATGAGGTGGAGAGAGGTACGGCAGCAAGGTGTAGTCGGGAGGTTAGATGGAGGGCATGGGGAGTGCAGGACGGGGCGTTGGGTGTGTGTAAAAGGAGAGAAGTAAAAAGACTGTGGGTGCACTTGTGGAATAGAAGGCTGTTTAGTGCTGAATTGGGAACAGGGAAGGGGATAGGTGGGTGAAGGGCAATGACTAAGGAAGGTTCAGGCCAGGAGGGTTATGGGAATGTAGGGTATATTACAGGGAGAGTTCCCATCTGTGAAATTCAGAAAAGCTAGTTTTGGCAGGAAGGATCCAGATGGCACAGGCTGTGAAGCAGTCATTAAAAAGAAGAATGCTGTATTGGGCAGCGTGATCAGCAACTGGGCAGTCCAGCTGTTTCTTGGCAACAGTTTGTCGGTGGCCATTCATGTGGACAGACCACTTGTTGGTTGTCATGCCCACATAGAACAAAGCAGTATCAGATGACTGGTTTCAGATGTAGCCCTGCCTTTGATGGAAAAGGTGATGCCTGTGACTGGACTGGAGTAGGTGGTGGTGGGAGGAAGTATGGGACAGGTCTTGCATCTAGGTCTATTACAAGGATATGAGCCATGAAGCAAGGGGTTAGCAGCAGGGGTTGTGTAGGGATGGACGAGGATATTGTAGGTTCGGTGGGCAGTGGAATATCACTGTGGGAGAGGTGGGGAATATAATGGGTGGGACATTCCTCATTTCAGGGCATGATGAGAGGTAGTAAAAAACCAGGTGGAGTATGTGATTCAGTTGCTCCAGTCCTGGGTGGTACTTAGTCACAAGGGGAATGCTCCTCTGTGGCCAGATGGTGGGACTTTGGGAAGTGGTGGGTGACTGGAGAGGTAAGAATGAGAAACCTGTCTCTATACAAAGTTGGAAGTGTAATTATGGTATTTTATTTAGTTTTTGCTTTACACATCCAGTTCCGTAGGGCCAAAATTGAGGAGCAAATCTCCAAGGTCATGGAATGTATCAGCATATGAAATTACAACATAAAAGTCTTAGCGAAAACCTTGGTGTATTTCGAGATGGATGTCTTGTTACTACACAAGTGACAGCCATGAGTGGCTAGGCTGCATGGAAGGTACTTCTTGGCATGGAATGGGTGGCAGCTGTTGAAATGGAGGTACAGCTGTTGAAGTGGAGTACAGCTGGTGATAGCTCTGATATGGATGGAGGTACTGATGTAGCCAACTTTGAGCTTGAGGTCAACATCAAGGAAGGTAGCTTGTTGGGTTGAAAGGGACAGGTGATGTCAATGTGCCCTGAAATGAGGAATATCCTACCCCACAGTGGTATTCCGCCACCCACTGAGCCTACACAATATCTTCGTCCATTCCTTCACATCCCCTGCCTCATGGCTCATATCCCTGTAACAGAGCTAGATGCAAGACCTGTTCCTTACATCCTGCCACTACGACCTACTCCAGTCCAGTCATAGACATCACCTATCCCATGAAATGAAATGCCGTGTGGCTAGGGCCTACCGTCGGGTAGACCGTTCGCCTGGTACAAGTCTTTCTAGTTGACGCCACTTTGGTGACTTGTGTGTCCATGGGGAAGAAATGATGATGATGATAAGGACGACACAACACCCAGTCCTTGAGTGGAGAAAATCTCCCACCCAGCCGGGAATCGAAACCGGGCCGTTAGGTATTACAGTCAGTCATGCTGACCACTCAGCTACCAGAGGCGGACACCCATCCCATCAAAGGCAAGGCTAAAGCTAAGCTATAACCACTGTGCTTCATTCTGCGTAGGCATGGCAACCAACACGCTGTTCTGTCCACATGATGGCCATCGACAAACAGTGGCCAAGAAACAGTGGACTGCCAAGTTTCTGAGCCCACTGCTCAACACATCGTTCTTCATTTTAATGACTGCTTCGGAGCCTATGGCATCTGGATCCTTCCTACCAATGGCAGCTTTTCTGAACTGCACAGGCAGGAACTCTCCCTGTAGTATATTCTATGTTTCCGTAACCATCCTGGCATCAACCTGTGTTAGTCATTGTCCCCTTCCTTGCTCCCAACCCACAGCCTCCTATTACACAAGCGCCCCCCCCCCCCCCTCCTCCCCCGGACCTCTTTCTTACTGCTCTGCCCTTTCTCCACCTCGTACCTGTATGTAAACAGCACTTTACTGCCCACACCTGTACCATGCTTTCTCTCTCCCCCCCCCCCCCCACACCCTCAACCCCGCCTCCTCCTTGTTGCTACCACCCAGATGGTTTCTCCCATCATGCACAGTTGGTCTCAGCACTCAGAGACAGTATATGTTGTCTGTTTGAAACGAAGGCCTTCTGGCCAGAAGCTTATGTGTTTAGAGGTTTTTCTGTTGTGCCTATCTGAGACTCAACATCTCCGCTATACAATGACTAGCAATCTATAGTTATCACAATACTGTCATAGTTTGAACAATAATTTCAAAAGAATTAACTGACTGAAATATACATTGCTCTATTGTTGTGATAGAAATAAAAAGCTGCTTTATGTGGAGCTAAGTGTCAATAGGAAAGGGCATGCCAACAATTGGCAAGGGAGGGTACCAGTCATGTCACCTCCCCCCCACCCCCCTCAAGACTTATCATCTTCATCAACTGAACTCACATCACGCCTATCAGACACACAGATTCAATATCAGCTTGAAGAAACTCAGATCATGTAATGGATATTGATTTGTGGCACATATACCCAGAGCCATTTCTCATGAAATCTCAAAACTATTTCGCCTTTCACCGCACGACTAAAATTAAATGACCTCCCTCCACCCTGCTTGCCTACCCAGACTCTGGATATGCTTTTGTCCAAGAAATAGGTAGAGCTGGTGGAAACTGCACTATTAAAATTATAAACCACTGTTAGCAGCACAATAAATGAACATTAAATCAATAGCACAGTACATTTTAGTAGCTAGCAAATGGGTGATAATGTATCAATAAATAAATGAAACTCATTAGATACTCTTCTTTTTGGTAGTAGGTGCAGTTTTTTCATTAACTTTACAGAATAAACAGCACACATTCCTAACAGCTTCCAGTCTATTTATTTTGTTGCTGAAAATTTCAACAATGTTGCTGCCCCAGCAATATAAAATTTGCGTTTGAGTCTACCTTATAATAAACACCACTATTGGCAATCCAACTAGGTGACCTCCATTATCTCTAATCACCACACCCTTGATTTACGTGGGCACTGATTCACTTTTTGAGTGCCAAAATTCTCCGTATTAAGACCACAGAACCTCTCTCTCTTGAGCTGCTGTTACAATGTATGGCAGAATACTAATCTTACATCTCCTTCAACCCACTAAAGTGACCACATGCTCCACATGAATCCCTGGAGTTAAAAATATTGGTACTACTAACTATGCTATGGAAATATGACAGATGAAAGCACAGGTTTTAGTTGACAACAGTGACAAAATATGGGCTCTCTGCAAACAGTCTCTTGAATAAATGCAATAATGTTAGATTGCTAACAAGTTTTTCATATGTCCGCTAAAACTTCCAACCACTTGGTGTTTCATCTGCCATTCTATCTCAGTTTACATACAATACTGAAACATATTCCTACAATACCAACCATGGAGAAGATTCATTTCCCTTGCCTCAAAAGGAATGTCATTTGCTAACAAAAATAAGACAACTGCTCTTGATGGTTGTGAAAGCAAATCATAGTAAACTTTCAACGACATACTGCAGCTGTTCTTCTGTTAGTGAAGTGTAACTGCGTGGAGAACAGCAATCCTGAAAGATAAAAGTTGCATGAATTACAGTGAACACACCAGGGAAATAAAAAGTTTGGGATATTGTGAAGCTGAAACAAAAGAATTATGTTGGTGATAACAAATACTTCAGTTAATTGAAGTTTATGCATGCCAAATCCCACTAGCGCCTTACTGTTGAGCAAGCCCACAATACAACAGTTACAGCATTTTAAATGCACAAACATTTCTAAACAAACAACGAGTTTCACTCTGAAATTATGCCTTTCTAAGTAGGTAAGTCATATCATCTGAACTTCCAATTGTTTTATCTTTCAGCAGGAAATATCTGTTTCGGGTTTTTAATTCTGCCTTTCCTGTTTGATGAGCTCTTTACAGGTAGGAGTGATATGGACTTCCTTAACCATTTGTCTGTGGGCCACAATAAATGAGTATTTCATCATTTCTGCTGTGCACTGAATATAGAACTTAACAGGTGTATTCAGTGAAAGCCTACATTGTATGATTAACAGGTGTAGTTCCATTTCCATGGTAGAGTCCTTTTCAATGAATTAAATTGTACACTCCTTACCTTAATGTTTTCTACCCTTCCAATTATCATATAAGTAAATGAATATCTGAATACAGCAGAGTGTATTAACCTCCATTTTCTTCATATTTCTCCATTAATTTTGTTTCTTAATAAGTCTTATCATTCAACTGGCAGATAACTAAATATGGATGGAACATACAAATTTCTGTGGTCATATAGGAGCCAAAGGTATTAACATTATTTTGCTAATTTTATCCAATAAATTTCAATGTTCTCAGTTACTTTTTGGATTGTGATAACCAGCATAACTATGACATCACTTTAATCACTAATCACTACCTCTTCATGACCTGGCGGCTAGGGCACTAGATGGATCTGTAGAAAGACTGACTAGTTTCCCATCACCTCACAAATGAGTTACTTTATTCAAAACTACAATTATGGAAATGTAAATTGCTACACCATGAACATCTTAATCAAATGTTACCTACCGAGCGAGGTGGCGCAGTGGTTAGCACACTGGACTCGCATTCGGGAGGACGACGGTTCAATACCGTCTCCGGCCATCCTGATTTAGGTTTTCCATGATTTCCCTAAATCGTTTCAGGCAAATGCCGGGATGGTTCCTTTGAAAGGGCACGGCCGATTTCCTTCCCAATCCTTCCTTAACCCGAGCTTACGCTCCGTCTCTAATGACCTCGTTGTTGACGGGACGTTAAACACTAACCACCACCACCACCAAATGTTACCAAACTGATACTACAATATTTCTAAGCCTATGGGGAAATGTTGATTAAAATTTGATCCTTATACTGGTTTATTTTCAGTGTAAAAAATCCATTTCTATGAATGAATAATGAAGTGAAAACATGATAGCTTTGGCAGTATTTACTTTTACTGGAAACATTCAAGTGGAGATCACAACTTATTCCATCCAGAAGAACATGCAAGTGTAGCTTATCACCATTTTTCTGACTTTGGGTAGGATGGACCATGGAAATGAATGATATGGAACCACCATACTGACAGATTACACAGTTGTCTGTAGTGCAAGGACTACAGGGTGAATGATGATGAGATGGACTCAGGGCAACAGTGTGATAAAAAGAGTTAGGAGTCCTTCCATAAGGACAACACCTCAAGAACACAAAAGGATGGTCAGATTGTTCAAGAGGCTCTGACAAACAAATCAATGATAACATCTAAAATCTGGGCAGAAGTGATGGTTGAGTGTCACCATGGGCTGTTGGGAACAGATTATCGGTAGATGATTTCAATCATGAGTTGCCATGCATCATTTACTGCTGATATCACATACAGACAACAGACACCTGTAAAGTGTAGAGCCAGGTCAACTGGAAATTTGTGTGGTATTTTGTGGCTGTATGGAGCATAACCACAGCCAAATGGAAAATTCTGTGGAACTTTGTGGCATTTAGCTATGGATCTCGCTTCTCTCTTTGGTGACAGGTTTGTCACCAACCTGTCCGTAAGTGACCTCATAAAAGATCACAGCAAGCTGTGATTCTTGAGCCCCATACCTCTCTAATGCCTGGAATCTGTCTTTCTCTCTCTCAAAACAACCTTGAGGAATGTGTGGATCCTTGATTGGACTGTCCGTCTTGTAAATTATCAACCACAGAAAATGTGTGGGATTACACAGGAAATTATATGCTTTCAGTGTGTTTCTACAAAACTTTTTTGCTCTCTCTTAGAATAAAAATCACACATATCCTAGTCAAATTATTTTCTCATCTTACACACAATCATTTGAGGCAGTTCACAGAACAAGTCATTACATAATTCACAGAAAGATGAGGATAAGTTTCAAATTAAAAGATAAAAAAAACTATAAAAATTATAAAACAAAATATTTGTGAAAGAGTGTACAAATAACAATACCGTGAAAGGCTGTAAACTACAGCCAGGAAACTTTTACACAATAAAAGAAGTATGTTGAAGAATGTTGCTAACAGGCAATAATATGCATCAAATTTTTCATCAACAGCCGAAAGTCCAATTAACAAAGTTCAGGAGATGAGGCAGACCACTGTGCAGCTTGTCCACAATAAGTTGACAATTCATTTGGTGGTTGTCAGGAATTGCAGTAGGCATGTCTTTCTCCACATTAGCACTGCTGTGGGGAGAGGAATGGTGACCAGAAGGCAACATCAGCTTCTTCCTGGAGTACTGGCACCATTGCCCTTAACAATGTTATTTATTTATTTATTTGGCCCTGTTGATTACATATTATACAGCCAGTGTACAAGAAATATAGGACAAGTCAATTCATGCAATTACAGTAGTACATTAACATTTATACATCACATTGCACAGACATTGGTTTATTTTACAAGAACAATTACTTGCATGCAGTATTGAAGCCTGCATTATGACAAAAACAGATTAAGTGATTGTTTAAAATAGTAGAATAAGTGACAGTGCATATTTTTATGCTACTGGCATGTATAAGGAAGTAAATTTTCTTCATGGTCATGGTTTGAATGAATACAAGTTTTAACTGCATTCCTTAAGAAGGGGTTTAAGTGAATGCTCAAGAGAGTGGGATACATGGGAGTTCACATTTTCTCGTAATGAAACAGATAAATTTACATTTTATCACCACAATTTCAATTAAACTACAAGTAACAGCATCACACTTTATCTTTAAGGGAGTGCTTTTCTTAGGCGGTTTCGCCCACTCTTGTACATCATAACTCTAAGTATTCATTCATTTTATAGAAAGTTTGTTTGATGAGGAATAATTTTAGTTTCCTTTTGAAAACCTGTACATTATTTATTTCCTTTTTATATTGATGGGGAGCTTATTGAAGACCTTTATACCTGACTCAGTAACTCCCCTATGTACTTTAGTGAGAGTTGTAGAGCCTTGGTGAAAATTTTTCACCTGTCTTGTGTCATGGTTGTGGATGTCACAATTTTTCTGAAACAGTTCCCTGTTGTTGGCTACAAATAACATCAGTCAGTATATATACTGACCTGTGATGGTAAGTATCCTGAGAGATTTGAAGAGACCTCTGCAAGATGTCCCATTAGGGACCCCAAATATTAGCCTCACTGCTCGTTTTTGTATTCTGAAGACTTTTTCAACACCTGCAGCATTTCCCGAGAAGATTATGCCATATGAGAGAACAGAATGGAAATATGCATAATATGACAACAACATTATTTCTCTGTCTAATAACTGATGGGGAGCTCTAAGTGCAAAGCACGATGAGCTAAGTTTCTTGACCAGCTGATCAATTTGTTCTTTCCATCTTAGGTGGCTGTCTATCTGGATACCTACGAATTTTGTGTGTGTGGTTTCATTAATTTTGTGATTGTTAACATGTATTTCAGGAGCTTTATTTTTTTTATTTTTTGTCAGAAACTGTATCATATTGGTTTTTGAAATATTTAAGGTTAGGCTATTCGCAGTGGATCATTTGCGTACTTGAGTAGAGACTGTCATGGCTGTATCCTGCATTGTGGAGTTGGGTCCTTTTACGAAGATACTTGTATCGTCGGCAAACATTACTATTTTTGCTCTGTTGTTAATTGTGATTGGTAGATCATTAATGTAGATCAGGAAAATTAATGGCCCAAGAATTGAGCCCTGTGGGACTCCATACTTTATATTTCCCCAGTCTGGTGTTAATGCTGTTCCTGTCCCCCTTAAGACAACCCTTTGCTTTCTGTTCTGTAAGTATGAGTCTAACCAAGTCAAAGATTTGTCTTTAATGCCATAATGTGGAAGCTTTTTTAAGTGTGTGTCATGATCTACACAATAAAATGCCTTGGCAAGGTCACAAAATATCCCCATTGAATACCTTTTGTAATTTAGTTCACCTAAAATTTAATCAGTTAGGTTAAATATAGCTCTGTCTGTGGAGGAGCCCTTACGAAAGCCGAACTGTGTAGGATCCAGTAAGCCATTTTGTGTAATGTGACTATAAATCCTATTATACACTATTCTCTCAAATACCTTTGAGAATACTGGCAGCAGGGAGATGGGCCGATAGTTGGATATTTCATCCCTTGCTCCACTTTCGTGGATTGGCATCACTACTGCATGTTTTAATCTATCTGGGAACACACCAGTTTCCATAGATTGGTTACACAAATAGCACAATATATAACTGATTAAGTCTGCACATGATTTTAAAATCCTACTTGATATGCCATCGTATCCACAGGAATCTGAGTTTTTGAGTAATTTTATGGTTTTTTCAATTTCATTAGGGGTTGTACTTCTGAAATGAAGTGCTACTTTAGATGTTATTTGCATGTGGTTAAGTAGTTCAATAGCTTCTGCGTGAGCCTGTTTATTATGGTTCACTGCTTTTTCAGCTACAGAGAGAAAAAAAATGTTGAAATCTGAGGCTGCAACTTTGTGTTTATTATTGTCAGGTTTTATGTTCCTATTTGTCTCACTTTTTATGATGTGCCATACGGTTTTTATTTTATTGTTCGAATTGCTAATTTTTTGTGCATAGTGCAACTGTTTGGCCTTCTTGATTACACTTGTTAGAATTTTACAGTATGTCTTGTAATGTAACTTTACTGCTGGGTCTGTACTAGTCCTCTGTTGTACATACAGATCTCTCTTTTTGTTACATGATATTTTTATGCCATTAGTTAGCCACTCTTTCCTTTTACTACAGGTTGGTTTGATTTTAATCTGTCTTTGGAGGATTGAAGCTTCAAAATGTTTAAGGAATAACTTCAGGAATGAGTTGAACTTCTCATTCACTGTGTCAGCCTGGTATACTTCCTCCCATTGTTCATGGCATAAACTATTTCTGAACAAGCAAAGTAGATTCAGCACTTATTGATCTAACACGTTTAACTTGGTTACAATGGCCATGTGTTGTTTTTCTGCTGGCAAGTTCTAGGGTTGTCATTTGACCGTCGTGATCAGACAGACCATTTGTTACTGCCCGTGTCATCACTTCATTGTAATTTGTGGGATCTAGGAACAGATTATCAATCAGGGTCTTGCTATGCCCATGTACTCTTGTTGGGAATGAGATCATGGGGAGCAGATTGAAGGTTAACAGTAGTGATTCTAATAGTTTCTGGTTGTTATTTTTTGTGAGTAAGTTTATGCTACAGTCACCACATACTATGACATTACTATTGATTCTATAAAGTTTAGTAAGAACTGTTTCTAGCTGAGAGAGAAATTTTTGAATGTCTCCCATAGGTGACCTGTAAACTGTTACTATGATCAGGAACTGTGTTTCAAGCTCTAATTTGACAGCACAACATTCAAAGTGCTGTTCAATACAGTATTTAGAGACATCTATAACTTGTGACCTAATAGTATTGTGTGTGTAAATTGCCACTCCACCTTGTCTTAAGTTGCTCCGACAGTAGGAAGAATCAATTTTATAACTATTTAAATGTAGCTGATTAATTTCTGTGGCTTCCAAGTGATGTTCAGTTAAGCAAAGCACATCAGGAATAATTCCATCTGTGTCAGCTGTTTCTTGCAGTGAAAGCAGCAGCTCTTCTTTTTTATTCAAAAGACTTCTTATATTCTGATGAAATATTTTTAAACAATATAGCTTATCAATTGAATTTTTAACTGGTTCCTTAATGTTAGTTTTCACACAAGTTAAATTATCAAAAGGTACAACATTTACACTGTACTCTCTTCTGTTCTTTAGCCTAAACAAGATCTTATGTGAGTGCTGTCTATTACTGGAATGTGTTGCTGTGGAAAAAAAAATCACTATTTTTCTTTTCTGTGGTTGGCGATGAAACAAATTTTGTCATTACTGTTGAATTTGTAGTAAAACTGTTGCCTGTGCTTCTTTCAATTAGTTTTTGTGCTAGGAACCTTTTCCCAAGACTGTTCAAATGGAGCCCATGTGAGGTGTGGAATCTTCGAACAACACCACTTACATCTAGAACATTTACATTTTTAAAATGTTTACATACGTTTGAGAGCTGTTCATTTGCAAGTTTGATCTCTCTGTTCACGCAAGATGACTGATGTAAGTCGTACCTCTGTGCAATGTTTACATATATTACATTTGTGTGTCCTAGATAACACAAGCACTTCTTTAGTTCTTGGCAGGCTACTGATGTTTCATTGCGGTACACGTCATTAGAGCCGCCGAGTAGTACAATGAAATCCTTGGATGACAACTTACCAATTTCTTCTGAATGTATATATGTACATATTTGAGAGAGAGATGCTCCAGGCTTGACAAATCCTGTTGCCTTCACAGTTTCAGCAGTTTCATTTATACGAGAAGCAATCTCTCGACCATGACTATCGGCAAGAATCACAAGCTTCCTCGGAATACCATAATGCGATTTATGTTGACAGATGGTTTTCGGGACAGGAACAGCAGCATCACACGGAACTTGAAGATCTCCTTGTTGAAGTTCAGAAGCGGTAGTGCTTCCAGGAAGAGTTACTGCAGCATTCGATGATTGAGAATGTTCTGTAAGAGCTTCAAGAGCATCATCATTACTGTCTACTGTCTACATCGAGCCCAGTTGAAATATCGTGCGAAGTATTGAACGACGACCGGCTGCAAGTCCGAAATTTGTTTGAACAGTCAATTCGCCGGGAAAATTTTAAAATTCACACTTCAAATCTGTTTGTTAGCGGGATATTTGTGGCCCTGCTTAGTATATCAGTAGGCCAACATGTATTACACTTCCACGTTTTTGTAAACTTCTCATTTCCTTTCAATGAGCTGTCCACCTTTGCACATCGAAAGTGGAATTTTGTTTCACATTTTACACATGCTATACCACTTTTAGCAGTTTTCCCGCTTTTTTTACAGTTGGTATCATATTTGTTACCGCTGGTTCTAATATCATTATCAATTACAAGATCACTGTTTGTTTTATACTCACATTGATTGTTATTGGTATATTTGCATTTCAGGGTGTGTACCTCTTTTAACAGCATAGCAATAATTTCGACTTTGCAGTCGCTCTTCTGTAGTGCTTTGTCTAGGCCATATTCATTACATTTTCTGCAACACCAGAGTTTTCATCTTGGATCTGCCTTTACACACGCGAAATGGTATACAGTTTTACAGTTTATGCACGTTATGCCCTTCACGGGGCATACAGTAATACTTCGCATCCAGAGGCAGCTTAATGTTACTGCATTTTGAGACAATTTAATATCTTTCAACCAATGCCAGTTTCCTATGTTTCTGGCAGCATCAGTAAAATCATCATCTTACCATGTACAAGCCACACAGTCACAAAACAAAACAGTTCACATGGAAAATGGCTAAGTCTCACATCTGCCATTCTCAGCATATACAGCCACATCATAATCTGTGGCAACACTTTTACCCTGTTAATGGTCATGATGCGTTATGGCAGCAACATATTATCATACCAGCAATATGTACTATACATAACACTGTAAATAATACCAATTAAACATTATATGTGGAAGTATAGGACCAGCAGCGCAGTACAGATTGACTGGCAGCACTAGATGCTGTCCAAAGGAGGTGTTAGTGTCACTGTCTGCACTGTGACCAACATTTGTTATGTCCTTGTTATGCTAGGTGACAATGGCCTTTCTGTGGTAACTTCTCTTGTCTTGATGAGTACAACACTGGTGTATATTATTTGTTGCACACTAGAGAACTATTGCATTATGAGCTAACAAGACTGTACAACAAAACGCACAAAATGTTGTGCAAAATTCATCCAAGTTCTTTTAAAGACATATGTTTTATAGGAATGAGAGCTTATTATTACTTTAAGGAGTAAGTAATTTTAGATCAATCAGGTGTCTAGCAAACTTTTATCTTTTATGAAATTTGTATTTTGGATGTAGGGGAGGGTAAATAATTAAATAATTAGTCAATTCTTTGGTATGGTTGAAACTGGTAATGATACACTTTTTTCAAATTATGCATCCAAATATAAACACCACGCTCAACAGCAATCCTTTTGTCCTTTTATTTGGGAACATTAAAATTCATTGTCACTCTCAATTTTGAACACAATCACGTACAAATTAAGTTGCCAAATAGAAAACTGTATACAGAAGTAGCAGCCAGGATGGCACAGCAGAGGCAGCAGAATCCCTTTTGTGATACTTAAAAGATTTTAATTGCAACACCCAAGTCAGGGATGAGAACCAACAACGAACTAGGGCAATTAAACCACACCCCAATTACCACCCTGCAAGGTTTAAGGTTATACGTGTTTTGCAGTGTACTTAGACATGTGACCCTCATCAATTTCATGTACACGTAAGTATTACCTCATATGGAGACCAACAACTAAACAGAGTGAGCCACTTTAAGCGACATAAGATATATCGGGCATTAGGTCAATTACAATTCAGAATTGTCTTAAGACCCGTAAAAATGAACTGCAAATAACAACCACTGATAGATTAAAAAGAGCAAAACAATCACAACAATACTAATAGTAAAGAGACTTCATCTCCAGCTGGATACCCCAGTGACTGCCCTACTTAACAACTTCAAAAGCCAATGACCCCCCCCCCCCCCCCCCCCAAATAAATCTAATCTGGGCACCCACTGCAGCACAAACAATTACTCAAACATTGTGATGAAATAATAAATAAGAGCACCAACACCCAGCAATAAATTGGAAAAATTTGCTTAACTAGGCCCACTCAATTCTGGATGCGCTGTAATATAACCACGAGCAATGTCTCCCTATTACAATTTACTACTACACAAATTTAGAAATACTTGCAACCCAAGGTAAGCCCCTTCAACGAATGTGCTTATATGGGACTCAGACACCCACTCCTCATGAATGTGACTAACACTGACAGACTTGTACATGGAAAAATTTGTCAACAATGTATCATCAGCACTTCACTGCCTGCACACCTTGTTGGGTGAGGCAGGTAATTGAAACCAACGGTGGATGGACCTGATACTAGCCTCATTTCTGATGTGAAATTTTCCTCATCACACATTAGTCCACTTTATATTACAACATTTGATACAACTGTGTGTTTGTTAATTGGAAACCCACTTTGTGAAGGCACCTGGTGATGATGCTCCTTCAAGAATTGCAGAGTTCGACATTGTCGTGTTTTTCTGCTGGTGTTAGCTGTTGTTAAGAGAATACGAGCAGCAGAGACTAAGAATTTATCATGCTTGGTGATTTGTGGTACTTGCATACTTGAGAGGAATTTGTTCAACATTTGTTTAGCTGTAGTTAGCATTGCTCTAGTCGTTCTTCAAATATTTATGTGGTTTTAAGTGCTGTGCTGATTAACCTGACACCTATTACCGTATTTACTCGAATCTAAGCCGCAATTTTTTTCCGGTTTTTGTAATGCAAAAAACCGCCGCCGGCTTAGAATCGAGTGTAAAGTAAGCGGAAGTTCTGAAAAATGTTGGTATGTGCCGCCACTACTAACTTCTGCCGTGGAATATATGTAGCGCTACACAGGCATGCTTTGCAGGTACAAAGATAAATACTGGCGCCAAAACCTCTGCATCAGTACATAAATTTAAAAAAAGGTAGAAAACGAGTTTTTTTTTCTCCGACCCGAGTTTCGGCCACTGCATTTTCATACATTATCCAACGAAGTAAATAGAAATTCCGTATTGTCCATTTTCGAATGTAGCAGCCTTTCAAATATTCGTAGCAACAAAAATAAATTTCTTCACACAAAAATACCAACAATGACAAGGCTTTAGGATTGTTGCACGATTTGATACCCTGGGGCTCGTTAAGATTTCATGTAACGGCACCTATTGCTTCGTGCAATTCTGTGGAGTGCTTGTTGGTGTTAGTGAACCATAATGAAGTGCTTTCTTTCATTACAGTGCAAAATTCAAGAGGGGAGTTATTTCTTCTGCAGAACAAAGTTCTTATCGAGCTGCAGGTCTGCGATACGGGATTGATGAGAGCAACGTCAGGCGATGGCGACTGCAGAGAGACAAATTATTTTAATGTTCAAGTAGCAGGAAAGCATTTAGTGGTCCAAAGTGTGGTCGGTATCATGCACTAGAAGTGATTTTAAATGAATTTGTTAAGGAACAGCGCCAGAAATTCCTACCTGTGAACGCCGAAATTTTAAAAATTTAGGCACATGAAATTGCTAGAGAGCAAAAAAATCGAAAATTTTAAGGCCAGTCGCAGCTGGATTGATCTGTTTGCCGTCAAATTATACGCTTGTCGCCAAAGGAAAGAAAGACGTAAGTGTTCTTACATCAGGGGGTGAAAAACAGCGGATGTCAATCATGCTTGCTTGCACAGCAGTGGACCCACATTCATTGTTTTCAAGCCAAAGACTTTATCGAAATCGGAAGTGTTTCCAAAAACTGTAATTGTACGAGCAAACTAAACTGGGTGGTTTTTGGAGGACATAGTGCGCGAGTAATACCAACAGACTGCGTAAACCATGCAGCAACAAAGAATCGAGTGATAGTGATTCAGAATCATGACTGATATTTTAAACATTTCGTATAAGATGTACTACAAACCTAATAAAACTTTGTTTTAAATTTCACCACTTAATTTCCAAGTTATTTTCATTCTTATTTTATAAGTATTGCTACTCTGCATTGCACAGGATAGAAAAGCGTGGAGATCTGCATCAAGCCACTCTACGGACTGAAGACAACAGCATACATTGCATTTGAAGTCATCACTAAAAATCTACTACGAAAATCTGACCTGCAAGACTATTGGGATATGGCTGACTCTACGTTCTGAATTTTTTCCTACCTGTGACAAGGGATGGTTGCAAATAAGAACTTTCATGAATCGTAACTCACATGCAGTATTCACTTCACCATAAAAATAATACGAATGTAAACATTATGCCATGTATTCTTTCGTGTTTGCTGCTATCTCATTTAAATCATGTCTGCCTAATAAATTATGAAACTAGAGTCAGACAACAGCAAACGCGGAAGAATAGAAATATCATGTTATATTTATATTCGTATTCTTATACTGAATAGTGATACACTCAGAAATGAAGCACGGCAACTGACTAGATTTTTAAATCTAAGATGACTCTAATTTCTGTGCAGAATGTTATGTATTAAAAAGGCGTCTGCAAAGATTTTCAAACGGAGAAAAATTTTCGCGAACTTCTCGTTCAGAATATAGCAGGACACAGAACAATAATGCATTTTCAGCTTAGAGTGACGTAAACACCTATAACAAAGAACGGCACTTACCAGATCAAAGCAAAATAAGCAATCGATTCAAAACAGACGAAGCACGTGAAAAAGGAAGGGTACCCGTATAAATACGCACGGAGCGCCTTACGTATAGCAAAGCTTAACTGCTAAGCTTACGACTCAAACCAAACTGCTGTAGCTGTATCATCCATTCGACCTAAATTGAGTCGCATGTTACAATGGACCAACTTTGTTTCGATTTGGAGGTGCGGTCTAAAACTTTTATCTCCCCATGAATTACGAGTCTCAAATTTCAGGTGCGGCTTAGATTCGGGAATTTTTTCCTTGATTTCGAGTCTCATGTTTAATGTGCGGCTTGGATTCGAGTAAATACGGTAAGTCTGGTGACAATATTATTGTGTTAATACTTGATGGGCATCATATTTCATTTGTATCAGAAGGTTATTTGGATCATCCTACTTGAAAGCAGTAACAATGGAAAAATGCCGTTAATGGCCTCTGACAAATGTATTTTAAATTTTATTTATTGATTTATTACTAATTAACACCTAGCCTAACACACGTAAAAATGACAAAAGCACAAACAAGTCAGTTTGAATCGAAATAGAAATAGTGTCCTGATATGAGAAACTCGAGAAAACACTCAGTATTTACCAATATAAAAACAGGTAAAACCTAAAATAATAATCTCTTCCTTATTGCCTCTCCAACATATTCTTCGGAAGCCCATGTATAGCATTCAATGCACTGTGCCCATTTCTCTACGTTAGTCTTCACAGAGATAACCATAGCAGACAGACTCTCAATGACTGGAAGATTATGTTATCTGTGTTTTTCTTTTTCAAGAACAAAACTTTCATTTCTGTCTCCTTTAATTCTCCTACAGCTTCCTTTTCTTTTAATTGTTTCAAATATTCTCAATGTGGAGAATATGTTTGCTAGTGAACAGATTGAGAATGTGCTGATTTTGCTACAGGTGGTGCTCTTGATGTGACCTGCTGATTTTGGGAGCTGACTGGATACCATTTGGACTCATATTTTCTCTTTTGTTTGTGTATTGTATGTCAAATTCCTGGCATATTGTAAAGTCATCTATCCATTTCTGGTCACAGTGAGGTTGACCACTGCATCTGGAAGCTGCTCCGTGCACACTGAAACCATGATACTGGACGAGTACTAGGATGCTATCTCTCACGGCCTGTTTATGCTGACAAATCCTGGCAGTAAATGACTGTCATATACCTTTCTGTTATGATACACACTGAAGTCCCAAAGAAACTGGTATAGGTATGCACATTCAAATACAGACATATGTAAACAAGCAGAATACGGTGCTGCAGTTGGCAACGCCTATATAAGACAACAAGTGTCTGGCACAATTGTTAGATCGGTTACTGCTGCTACTATGACAGGTTATCAAGATTTAAGTGAGTTTGAATGTGGTGTCACAGACGGCGCATGGGTGCTGGGACACAGCATCTCTGAGGTAGTTACGAAGTGGGGATTTACCCGTATGACCATTTCACGAATGTACCGTGAATATCAAGAAGCCGGTAAAATATCAATTCTCCAACACTGCTGCGGCCGGAAAAAGATCCCGCAAGAATGGGGCCAACAATGACGTGACAGAAGTGCTAACCTTCCGCAAATTGCTGCAGATTTCAATGCTGGGCTATCAACAAGTGCCGGCATGTGAATGATTCAATAAAACATCATCGATACGGGCTTTCGGAGCCCAAGGCTTATTCGAGTATCCTTGATGACTGCACAACATAAAGCTTTATGCCTCAACTGAGCCCATCAACACCAGCATTGGACTGCTGATGACTGGAAACATGTTGCCTGGTCGAACGAGTCTCGTTTCAAATTGTATCCAACAGATGGATGTGTATGGGTATGGAGACAACCTCATGAATCCATGGACCCTGCATGTCAGCAGGAAGTCTTCAAGATGGTGGAGGTTCTGTAATGGTGTGTGGGGAGGGGGGGGGGGATGCAGCTGGAGTGATATGGGACCACTGATATGTCTAGATACAACTATGATAGGTGACACATACGTAAGCACCCTGTCTCATCATCTGCATTCATTCATGTCCACTGTGCATTCCAAAGGACTTGGGCAACTTCTGCAGGACAATGTGACACCCCACATGTCCAGAATTGCTACAAACTGGCTTCAGGAACACTCTTCTGAGTTTAAACACTTCCACTGGCCAGCAAACACCCCACACATGAACATTATTGAGCCTGTCTGCAATACCTTGCAACGGGCTGTTTCGAAGAGATCTCTACCCCCTTGTACTCTTTTGGGTTTATGAACAGCCCTGCAGGATTCATGGTGTCAGTTCTCTCCAGCACCACTTCAGACATTAGTCAAGTCCATGACATGTCGTGTTGCGGAACTTCTGCTTGCTCACAGGGGCCCTACATGATATTAGGCAGGTGTACTAGTTTCTTTGGCTATTCAGTGTATATCAGTGTTTTATCACGTTCGGGATACCTCCGCTGTATTCATATTATGCTTGCAACACATCAATTGACTATAAAAAAAAAAAATTAAAAAAAATTGTATCAAGTGGAGTTACCAGTGGTGCGAGCTGTACACAACCGAAGGTACCTGAACTTATTAAGACATGCAAACAATTTTGTTTTTTCAACTTACTAGACCCAGTGCCCGACTGTTCATCTTGGAAAACTGTTGTCCAAAAACTGGTGTTGATCGAAACTAAAGTTCTCTGGGCCACACCACACAGTAATCCCATGACACAATTAAGTTTTAGTTGTACATTTTTCAACTTTATTATAAGTACAGAAAGCATGTTCCTCAATGTCGAGCTTACTGGTAATCAGATCATCAACGTAGCACACATGGACCCTTTGGGTGGTTACTGATAATACCTCACAATGCATTGAATTCAAATTTGTACTGATAATTTGCAGCAGCAACACGATGAAAATTGGCAGACCTCATGTGTCTGTTCATGCCATTTCATAAAAATGTGATCTTTTCCATGACTGAAACATTATGGAAGACATATATGATAGCATTTTTTGAAAAATGTCTGCTATCATCACAAGTGCTGTGTTGAGACCATGCGCCTACTCAGCCAGCAACCGACAACACAGCTGGGTTACATGGGCACGGGCCTTACAGCACCAGCTCTTCATATCGCAGGCAAGCGAGGCCCTGTGGACCTTTTCTTCTCTGTAAGCCACGTGACTGAAGGTAGAAACTGCAGTATCCTGGCACCCAGGCAGTATTTACACTGGTACCTGGACTATGGTCGAGTAGTTTGCGCTGGGGAGTTTCCTGCACCAGGCACCAACTGCAAAAGCACTACCACAATCAGGGTCTCACTCTGGAGCAACTGCTATGATGATGCAACCACCCACATTGAGCTTCACCTCCAGGAGATGTCAGCTACGGACCTACACCATCCATGGCCTCTGCACTGAAGAGACATGGCCTCCAACATCGGGACCAGCAACTGGAAGTTGTATTATTTGTCTTTGGGGTACATCGACAATATGCCAAACTTAACCTTTTGTGTATTCTTCTGGGACTTGAACATCTACACATCCCTTCTAGAATTTGATCGTGTCCTGCTTAGTATATGAACATAACTGGAAATGGAACTTCGAACTTTCAATTTACCGGGACATTTGCAGGCCTTCAGGTTTCAGATATTATTATTGTTCATCCAATATTCAAGATGTGACCTGTTTTCAGTTATTGTGTTCCAAACTAACTCCCATCAGATAAGATTGTTTATGTGTATTGCAAACATCATATTCATTTTATACCTGGGCATTTTTCCTGTGCTGCCTCTGGTGTACATATCAAACAGAATATCAGAATTAATGACAAATTATTATCCAGTGAGAACAAGATTTAGGACAGCCGAGATAAAGATGGAAATACCAATAATTTCAACCAAGAGGGCATAACAGGCAAACCCTACATCACGCAGATAGAAGAAGAAGAAGAAGAAGAAGAAATACATAAATACCATTTAAAAAATCTACGCTACAGCTTGGACAGAATCATGAGTGTAAAGAAACACAGTTTGCGTATAAATTATTGTAATTCTCAGTGAGGGTAAGCACTAAGTATCAACAGAAGAAAGTACGAAGGAAAATGGAATCTCTGTATACAGTTATGCTCAGAATATTGTAAGATTATGAACAACCTGCCCACTAGTTACATAGATTGATAAAATTACAAGAGGTATATTTAAGTGTCATGTAGTTGACAGGTTGCTGCAGGATGGCCAGATAAGGTCACTACATAAGTACTGTGGTGAGCTCCAAGTTGCTGCAGAGAGCAGGAGAAGAGGTGTGGAGCAGGGCAACAGACCACTGGGCAGAAGCCACCTGGAGATCCCGCAGCAGCAAGACTAAACTGAGTCACTGTGTGGGTATGGATGCTAAGCAGTATGGTGAGATTCTGGCTGCGTTAAAATTAAAGCTTCAAATATTCACCTCAAACACAAAATTCACTACCAGACAAGCTACAGAAAATCTGAAAACAGTATTGAAATTGAATAAAGAGATGAGTTCAATAAAATTAATACAACATTTATACAACAAATATTATGAAATTATTAACATTGATGTATAAAAATGTTTATAACTACAGTAATAAAAAATACAGACACACTACATATGTGTATGACACACAGATGGAAGATCGTGATGTCAGCCATAAAATGGCTACATTTATGAAACTGTTTTATATAAATTATTTAACAGTTATAAACACAGGGCCAAAACAATGAGTTCTCCACAGATACATGAGAGATTAGCATCAGTATCAACGAATTTGGTTCCTCAGGGCCATCATGAACAAAGACATTAACTTGCCTACATTCCTGTAGTTTCAATTTTAGTATACAATATTTAACTAACAACCTGATTTCTGCTATGTATAAAATTTAAAAATGTAGTTTCAGGGTGCAAATTAATTGTAGATGTATATCCTGTACATTTAAAATGAGTATATTCCAGAAGATTTATGAATTATTCAAATGGTGGTCTAGAAACTAAACTGACTTCTGTAGTACTTATGTAAGGTTTAGCAACCAGGGAGCCACAAGTGTTCAGGTGTGTTTGGTGTTAGGAATATTTTAACGTGCAGTGATTTGAGACATGTTAAGACATTCTGTTGCACATCAAATTGTGGTTTACGGAACATTTGACAGTGAGTGCTTGTGTAGCAAACAGACCGTGATATTTGCTATGGTGAAATGGGTAATGCATATACACTTGAATGAACTTGTTGATTTTGATGCACTGTACAATGTCTTTGGCTTACATTGGTCATTGCCTGTGAATGCTTTGCTAGGCCGGTTATATTTCATTTGTTTCTCTGTGTACAATATTAGCTTGCGTAAGGCCACCACTCAAATAATCTTCTATTTAACAAACTGACAGTGAACTTTTGTCCTGTGACTAGGCTCCATTAATATCCTGAAAGATCATTTCATTGTTTTCTTTATTTAAATATTTTTATAATCATTTGTATGGGTTTTTTATGTCATTCGCTGACTGTTCATTAGGTTGGCCATATGATTAATTGAAGTTTCTTAAGGGCACAATGCAACAGCACACAACCAAACCTCTATGTCAGCAAACAAGCCGTAAACACATGTACTCAACCTATGGTGGTTAGATCACAGTGAACTGATTTCAGGTGGTGATTGATCTCCCAATAATTATCTGTCATGTTAAACCCCAGTATATTCCACCATAATTTTGTGTCTGTCTGTGTATGTATGGGGGGGGGGGGGGGGAGGGGACTGTACACCTTGAGGGATATTAAGTAATGAACTATTATAACGGTATAAGTAAAAGGATAGGTAATATTGCTACACACATAAGAAGCAGAGATTGACTCTTAGAACATCCATTCCTTCAATGATTTTTGCAACATGTATCACTTCCAATGCTGAGGCACATTACTACATCTTGGCCTTCAGAAAATAGTGGTTTTGACTGTGTACAAGGCACTAAGTTTTATCTGATAGTTAAATAAAATTATGGAAAACTTCTACTTACCGTCTGGCAACAAATGTTAGTACAAACTAAATGACCTTGAGCATGCAGAACAATACATAAATCAACAGTGGAATGCTAACAACAGAAAACACTTTCTTACATACCCAAGAAGTTATGAGTGGCAGAGATGGCAGTCAATAAGTCACAGATATTGGAATATCAGTCTAAAAATAAAAAGAAAAAACAAAAACATATATGAGATAAAAACAGGTAGCAACAGAAGGAGAATATGAAAGCAGAAGTGGGACAAACAGGAAAATACATAAGCGTGGATTATTTTGCCATTACTTTGTCAGTATACGTTTCTTTCATCTTTACTGATTGCATTTCCATTTCGGAGATTCCTTCCCATAGATGGTTTGACTTTATCAACCCATAAAAATACACTAATGAAACAGCAACTGCAGTTGGGCTGTACTTTTGCAGTTCAAAGAAAACAGGAAATATCATTTTTAGTAGTATGAAACAGTGGTTATCATACTTAATTTATTATGTTCAATAAAAACAACACAATGGGATTGTTTCTCCCTGACTGCAGCTGAGAGACAGGTGAAGGCAGCTTGAAGGAATACAACATGTGGCAATGAAGAAACCAGATTGGTATTTGTGTGCATTTCCAGATTCTTCTAAGACAAAGAAATGAGTGGGGGAATAATCTTGGGACTAAAAAAAATAATTTTCATGCCCCTAGTGGTTAGTCTGGATGTGAACCTTCTTATAAAGGGGTCATGTGTCCGAGCTCCACCAGAATTGTACTGTGCTCTAAAGCGGAACAGTGTGTTAACATCAAATTCATCATAAAACTTGAAAAACCCACCACAGAAACTTATGATTTTCTGAAACAAGTTTATGGTGATAAGTGTCTATTTCATATGATCGGGTCATCCTTCCACTTAGAAAACTGAAAATGGGGAGACGGTCAGCAGAATTGTCTGAGAAGACCACCACCTGAGCATTTGAGCAATTCCAGAACTTGCCTGCATCAATAAGGAAACCATTAGACAGATTCTGCACGATGATCTAGGCATGACAAATGTTTGTGCTTAAGTGGTGCAAAAATCCTCACAAATGAGCAAAAGTGGCATCGACTGAACTACTGCGCTGACACTCCCAAAAACAATGAAAATAACTATGTGTGATGAAACATGAATATTCCAATAAAATCCCAAGACTAAGTGACAATTTTCAATATATGAGGGGTTTGTATTTGTATTTATTTATTTATCCTGTGGATCACATATTGTACAAAGTACACATGATATAGGACAAGTCATTATTCTTAACAAATATGTAGTTTGGAGGAAAAAAAAAAAAAATAGGCAATGGACTGTCATTTAAAAAAATGTACACAAAATTGTTCATTGATGAATATAGTAACTTCACATACAGAGAATACAAACAATTTACATGGGGAACTAAGAAACATGTAGGCAATGTAGTGCTACTTTAAATTTACACAAATAATCACTGAGATTACAGAATAGTGAAAATGTCAACTGGAAACACAACAGAAGGACAATGTCATTTAAAAACTACATTAAACATGAAATTAACATTGAGATTTCACAGACAATTAAGTTTTAATACTAACAGAATGTGTACTTGTACATTCAAAAAGCGAGTTAAAAAATTTTGGGAAGTGAAACTGAAACATAGTTGTGTATAGTAGAAATTAGGTTATTATTTTGCCTACAGAATGTTTTACTCTAATCACAGTATTTTACAAAGGAACTTTATAATTTTTCATTTCCAGGAATTATTGTACTGAATAGAAACAGTGCTTTGTCAGAAATGCCTTTAGTTTATTTTTAAATATTGGATCTGGAGCAGTTTTTATTTGTTCTGGAATTTTATTGTGTAATACGACACCCAGATGAGTTATATATTTTTGGTATGATGATGTCCTTGAAAAAATTTGATGGATATTGGATTGCCCTCTGGTATAATGAGCGTGTATATCATTGTTTTGGATTAATTTGCCTGTTCTTGAGAGGTATTCCCTGGTGAATAGGATTGTTTCTTAAATAGGGATGGGATGCTTAGAACATTAAGTTTTATAAATTGACATTTACAGGATTCCAGCTTTTTGAGGCCACAGATTATCCTCAGTGCTCTTTTTGGTAGTTTAAATATATTTGTGCTGTGATTTGAATTTCCCCAAAAGATGATTCCATAGCGGAGTAATGAGTGGAACTGCGCATGGTATGCTTGCATTAGTGTGGATTTACTTGTAGTAGATTTTAGTATTCTTAGTCCATAGCACAATGATGAGAGTTTCTTTGATAAGTTGTTTATATGTGTGTCCCATTTTAAATTTTGTTGGACCCATAGACCCTAAAATTTTGTTGCATTTACATTTTCAATTTTATCATTATTTAACTTTACTTGGATAGTTTTTTGATTGGATGTGGGAATTAGATGGAAGTTGATACATACAGTTTTCCCACTATTAACAATTAGGCCATTTTTGTTAAACCACTCAGAAAGTTTTTTCATAGAGTTATCAGATATTGTCTGAAGGGATTCAGGGCTAGATCCAGTCAACACTATGCTTGTATCATCAGCAAACAGGGTAGTGTTTTGTGGGCTCATACGTTCAACAAGATCATCTATGTAAATGAGGAAAAGTAATGGCCCTAGAACAGAACCCTGGGGAACACCATATCTTATTGTTCTTTCCTCCGAAAGGAAAACTGTGTTATTTATTTTGTTCTGTACATTAATATCGTATTGAAGTGATACCTTCTGTCTGCGGTTTTGTAGGTAAGAGCATAGCCAGTTGTGAGCCACACCTCTTATTCCTCTTCTTTCCAATTTAGCAAGCAGTATTTTATGATCTAGTACGTCAAAGGCTTTAGAGAGATCTAAGAAGATACCTGCTACTATATTATGTTGGTCAGTTGATTTCAGTATGTGGTCCAACAGTTCAAAAATTGCTGTCTGGGTGGATAAAGATTTACTAAAACCATGTTTTGAATGCTGATTGGTGCGTGGTATTTTATGAAATTTATAAGCCTGCCATAAAAAAGTTTTTCCAGGATTTTTGAAAAGATGCTTAATATGGACAATGGTCTATAATTGGATACTAAATCAGGGGAACCTTTCTTTAGTAATGGTGAGACTTTAGCTATTTTGAGAGCATCTGGAAAAATGCCAGTTTTTAATGATTGGTTGTAGATGGTTGATAATGGCTTTACTATGTGGGGAGCACACACCTTTAATATGAGGTCAGGTACTTCATCATAGCCACTAGACATTTTATTGCGTAACAATTTTATTATGTTCATAATTCCATCAGGGTTTGTTTCATAAACAAACATTGTAGCATTAGTGCTGTTTGACGTATTGGTGGAATTGAAGAACGATACCTTGCAGTTTGCCTGAATGAGATCTTCTGCTAGTGAGGTGAAATATTCATTGAACTTGTTTACAACTGTGTATGGATCTGTGACCTTAGAGTCATTAAGTGTTATAGAAATGTTGTATATATTGATTGGGTGACTGAAGGTCAGGCTGTCAACTGAATTTATTAAGTAACTGTTCTGAAGAACCTCCATGAATTTGTTTGACAAAGGAGACAAGATATGTGGAAAAATCACTCATAGATTTTTCATCAGGATGAAGCACCGGGCCATACCGCAGTGTCTGTGAAGAAGTGTTTAGCAAAAAACAACATTCCAGTGATGGAACATATAACGTATTCACCTATGTGATTACATTCCTTCCAAAAACTGAAGTCTGCACTCAAAGGAACCAGGTTCAAGTCCATGGATGCAGTGAAGGAAAAGCCTCCTCAACAGCATAACAGAAAAAGACTTGCAGCACTACTTCCAATACTGGAAAATTCGCATGGAGCGGTGCAGGAATTTGGGAGTGGGCTACATTAAAAGGGACAACATTTCAGTAGTGTAAGTTTTTTCAATAAAGAGAGTGCAAGTCCAGTTTCCTTATTGCCACACCTCTTATGACACCAAGTTCATTTACTTCTATCAGTTACAGAAACCAAACAAAAATAGTAAAGCAGAGGCACAATATAATTACTCAGATTGACACTTTATGCATCAGTGAGGAAAATCTTTGTAAAGGACAAAACCATTAAATATACTGCAATTTTTATTAAACTGCTGAAAAACAGTATATATTCCAGTTAGAAAAGTGAGTCTAACTATTATGATTCTTTCCAGTCCAGCTGCTTCTTCATTTATCCCTCTAAACTTCATTACCCTCAAATGTGAAGTACTCACTGCCAGGCATTTCACATTAGTTTGTAGAATATGCACGTAGAGCCAGATATTAAACGAAGTGTTCTTCATGAGGGAACTAAATGAACAGAGATACTATCCATTTCTTAAGAGGAAATAAGCAAATAACACTTACTGACTGAACAGTGTTGCTCTTAGTAGTCTTAATGTCTTTTCTTTCAAATACAAACCAACTTTTCAGGCAGGATCTCAAGTACAATCCTTGTTTTGAAAGTTGCTGGATCTAATTACTGAAGTTATGTTCGAATTAAATAAGAGAAACTGTGCAGTTATCATTTTCTGTGATCTCTTCATACTGTAAAAATTTTACCCACAAAAGTGAAGTATTCTATCATTAATTGAATCATGTTTGTATATGGTTCAAATATAAAGTAACGTTAAGCAAAGTGTCATGTCAGTGTTATTTCTGTAGTAGTGTCAAATTCAGAAAGTTTTAACAATTACATCTATATTCTACAAGCCACCATGAAATGCATGGAACAGAGCACTTTCCACCATACAAGTTATTAGGGATTTGTCCCGTTCCATTTGCACATGAAACATTGGAAGAATGATTGCTTAAATGCTTCTGTTGCAAGTGTTGTAATTAATCTAAACATGTCTTTGCACTCGTGCAGAACTGTAAGATGGGTCACACAATCGAGCAAGACAACTTGAGGTTATTTGGAAAATTTCTTTACTACAATTATGAACTCCATACATTGTCAGCCACAATTTACAGAGCTTTTTGAAAAAGGTCAGTTTTTCTAATGACAAGAGTGTATGATTAAGGTGTAAATTTGACAATACCAGGCAGAAAACATTGCACACACCTTAACAAGCTTAGAACTGGTACACAGCAAAGAGCTACTCAGTAATCTAAAAAATAATTATGTGAGATAATTCATCAAACACTAAGCAAAATCCCATCAATAAAAAATCCTCATTGCTTTGAGAGAAACAAAATTAAAATTAAATCAACATATTGGAATACTGATTTAAAAAAACGTGAGTAGTAAGACCATCATATGAAGCACAGGATGACTCCACATCTTGCAGAGGATTCCTCAAAGATTATGAAATTCTTATACCATAAGCTCAGTAAATTTATTGCATTTGTGATGAATGATAAACTCCAACTTCAATTTAACTGTGATTTACACAACCACAACGTAAAACAACATGTAGTGTAGACAAGAAGTCCTCATACCCTGTTTATTATGTAGGATGGTAGCTATGTTACTTCTTGTCAGTTGTTGGAATTCATGATTAAATGTATTCACAGTCACAGTCTAGTTTTAATTAGTAGCCAAGGCGAGCAGTCATGGTTACACTATGGAGTGGCGCATAGTCACAAGTATGTGGGTGCGCAAAACAACACACACAGCACGCAATGAGACAGATAATGGAAACATTCTAGGAAAGATTTAATAAGGTTCCACTGTGAAAGACAACACTTCTGGACTGGGAAAGACATGCTTTTGCTTGTGGCAGTATTAAAGACAGGCCACAGAGTGGAAGGAAGAAGACATGAGAAGAAACATGTTCCGGTGTCTCTGCTTGGATTGAATAATCTCCTATGAAGATGACATGTATAGTGCTACGGTATTTGGTGTACCGAGGGCAAGAAAGCGAGATCACATGAAAAAAGACCTTATGGTCAGATCTTTTCAATTGATGTTTGTGGACGATATCAGATACAGACCGAAAAGATCACTTTTTAGCATTCTGTGCTTTGTTAACTCCATTTCCAAATGCAGTGAACCGTCCAAAGCTTATGTTTCCAGAGTTTCCACATGAATGTGCCCTTTATCGTAGGTCATGTGCTAAATATTGTCATCTGGAACAAAAAGAGCCTCAGTACACAGCGGAGTTAGAAAGGAACCTGTCTCTCTGGGGGGTATGGGGACTTCTCGCCCATCCTGTACGCAGTTTCTATGTAGATGCGGCTTATTAGTGTTGGGTTTAAAGAGAATTTCTACAAGCTTTTGGTAGACATCAAATAAGTTTGTAATCTATTCAGATTTTTAAAAATAATTAATATCTTATTACTGTTCCATAAGTTATCTGAAAAAATTATCTAGAGGCAACAACTGGAAACTACTATTAGAAGCAAGACAAGTTCATTATAATCATGCCTCTATTCTTAGAGCATGTTGCTAAGTGATTCTTCAATAATTATCAATGTAAACATGTAAACATTAAGCATGTAGTAGCAGATAAACAGCAATTACTAAGTATAACTGAGGAAGCAGCAGTAGCATTCTAGAAAATAGTGGTTATCTTACTTCATTATGTTCATTTTACCCTATGTAAGAACAAATAAAATATAATAGATTAGTAAGTGTTGATTTTAAGTACTGTAGACTAAATTAATGTTTTACATCTACATCTCTTGGGTAAAATGTACCTTCACTTCAACCAAACCTGTAATGATCCTCTCCTCCACAAAATGATATACAGAACACTATGAAACAATGACCATATGATTAGAAAAACTTTTTCGTTTTTTTTTTCCCCCAATTCATGTTTAATTATAGTGTGTTGCCAAGAAAAATGGCAGCATTTTTTCACTACTGTTGCATAGGACATGATATCCTGGGGCTAGACAGTAACTTTTTTTGTGAGTGTTAAAGACCGCAAGCACAAGCTTCTTCAAGAAACTTGACATTCTTACACTCAGACTGGTATACTTACTTTTCAGTTTAATTTGCAGTCAGTAATACTAATGTTCACATAAACTATAAAATAAGCAACCACAGCACAAAGTGTGTAGCTGTAGACTTTCCTGGTGTATAATACTGATGAAAGCTCTGGAAACCAGAGAGCTTTTCTTCATAGCACACTAAGTACCACTTTCTACAAAGAGCCCATATCCTTGTATTGTATTAAGAGTGGATATCCTTATACTGTGGGAAAAGTCTAACATGTAGATTGTAGACATACTATTGTTGAAAATCAAAGATCACCTAAAACTGCAAAATTAATTTAAAATGTTTATCAGTCAGTCACATTAATTGTCTTGATTTTGGCATTTCGGATCACTATTATCATTACAGAGAATGATGTTGGTTAAAGTACGAATACAATTTTACAGTCAAACTACTCATCCTCTGCTTACTGAATAACAGAAAATGTCATAGGTTTTTGAATCAGTTGCTGCCAGTTATAATTAAATTTTATAGACTCAGGAACTAAAATTTGCTAGCTTGGGGAAAAAATACGGTTACTGTTTACAATTCCATCAATGTAAATGTTAGCTGAGACGTCTCTCTACTGGATGTTAAGATGTCTGACTAGAAATCGTTACAAACTTTCTGCAGTAACACATACCTCCACTATAAGTACACACTTGACATATTAAATGGAGACTAGTTCTCCATATCAGAGCACACTTACAAAATCTGTGGGTATCATCATTATAGAGCTGAAAATGAACTCTGAATCACATTTTCTGTTCACAGCAATAAAGGTATACAACAGGAACATCTACAGGTGAACTGCAGCTGAAATATCTAAAAGCAGAATGTGTGTTAAATAGTTCACTGATTTTTTTCTAACTAGGGTATTAATTTTATGATGGTTTGAATTCCATAAAATATAATGATTCCAGCTCAACATGCTGGAGTTGGCAGTCATGTGTGCAAGAGATGTGCTTGTTTGTGTGTACAAATGGTTTGTATCTCTCTTTTACTGAACAAAGCTATGTCCAAAAGTTTTATGTAAGAGTCTTTTAATTGTGCCTGTTTGCAACTTAATGTGTCTTCTATACGGTACGTAGCAATCTGTGTTTTCCTACATTGTTGATAATTTACTATTTCTGTGAGATGTTAAATAATAAAGCAGAAAACTATGTGATTGTGGAATAAATACTGTGTGTTTCTTTTAGTTTTTATGTAGAGATTTACAAACAGAATTTATAAAAGTACATTTTTAAGAAAGTGAATATATTAGGTTGAAACACATTAATTATAAATTCCTCAGTTACAGAGACAGATGAAATAAATACAAAAGAGTGACACTCAACCTGGTGCAGGTCTTTTGATGAGATAATATTCTGGCATTTCAAAAATGGAATTATGCTTTTCATTTATTTTTAAGCTCTTTCTTGTCTGGTCTCAGAGATTAACTGAGTTGTGCTCCAGATCATAGTATCGCAGAAAAATAGAATATAAATAAAATCTGGAGCTACTACTTCGTAAGCTATGTAAGCACTCTCACACAGCCAGTTTTAGAGATCCAATTTTAATACAGTGAATATATTTTTACAACTTTGTAAGAGGAAGGTTACAAAGTGGAACAATGCATACAATTAATGTAAAACCACAGGAGTATTGTTATCATCTTAAATGCTACAAACTAACAAAGGAACAGTTTTATGACTTAATTCTTTCTGAAAAAGATAAGATAATTTCAGCTTTGTACAAATCACTTTATTTTCAGTTGTGGTTTCAAACTGTGCAATGCAAGCTTTCCTTTGGCTAACGCTTTAACAGCAACTTAAAATGTCAAAAGAAACTGAAATTAACACCTCCTGAAGTGTGTAATTTCTGTACGTACATTAAGATTCCCATAAAACTTTTAATCACATTTACATGCATGAGTAAGACTTCTGGCCGATATCAACTGTATCATTATCAGAAACAAACATTTGTTGTTATGTTTTTTTTAACTGTTATACCATCTCTCCAAACTTTCAAATGCTTAACTACTCCACTATTTTTAAGAATAACTTTTTGTTTTATGCTGCCACAAATGGCAAAATGTTGTTATCTTTCCTTTGCAAGAAAACAACACTTGTGATAACACAAGAAAACAGGAAACAAGGTGAACAAACTATCAAAGATCAAAATTTAGTAATATTTTGTTTACAATGTTTTGCTTTGTGGTGGGACTAATCTGAGAATTAATATATATATATAAACACACACACACACACAGGGCTATTACAAATGATTGAAGCGATTTCATAAATTCACTGTAGCTCCATTCATTGACATATGGTCACGACACACTACAGATACGTAGAAAAACTCATAAAGTTTTGTTCGGCTGAAGCCGCACTTCAGGTTTCTGCCGCCAGAGCGCTCAAGAGCGCAGTGAGACAAAATGGCGACAGGAGCCGAGAAAGCGTATGTCGTGCTTGAAATGCACTCACATCAGTCAGTCATAACAGTGCAACGACACTTCAGGACGAAGTTCAACAAAGATCCACCAACTGCTAACTCCATTCGGCGATGGTATGCGCAGTCTCCAGTTGTATGGTATGCCTCTGTAAGGGGAAGGCCTGCAGTGAGCGAAGAAACGGTTGAACGCGTGCGGGCAAGTTTCACGCGTAGCCCGCGGAAGTCGATGAATAAAGCAAGCAGGGAGCAAAATGTACTACAGCAGACGGTTTGGAAAATCTTACGGAAAAGGCTAAAGCAGAAGCCTTACCGTTTACAATTGCTACAAGCCCTGACACACGATGACAAAGTCAAACGCTTTGAATTTTCGGCGCGGTTGCAACAGCTCATGGAAGAGGATGCGTTCAGTGCGAAACTTGTTTTCAGTGATGAAGCAACATTTTTTCTTAATGGTGAAGTGAACAGACACAATGTGCGAATCTGGGCAGTAGAGAATCCTCACGCATTCGTGCAGCAAATTCGCAATTAACCAAAAGTTAACGTGTTTTGTGCAATCTCACGGTTTAAAGATTACGGCCCCTTTTTCTTCGGCGAAAAAAACGTTACAGGACACGTGTATCTGGATATGCTGGAAAATTGGCTCATGCCACAACTGGAGACCGACAGCGCCGACTTCATCTTTCAACAGGATGGTGCTCCACCGCACTTCCATCATGATGTTCGGCATTTCTTAAACAGGAGATTGGAAAACCGATGGATCGGTCGTGGTGGAGATCATGATCAGCAATTCATGTCATGGCCTCCACACTCTCCCGACTTAACCCCATGCGATTTCTTTCTGTGGGGTTATGTAAAAGATTCAGTGTTTAAACCTCCTCTACCAAGAAACATGCCAGAACTGCGAGCTCGCATCAACGATGCTTTCGAACTCATTGATGCGGACATGCTGCGCCGAGTGTGGGAGGACTTGATTATCGGCTTGATGTCTGCCGAATCACTAAAGGGGCACATATCGAACATTTGTGAATGCCTAAAAAAACTTTTTGTGTTTTTGTATGTGTGTGCAAAGCATTGTGAAAATATCTCAAATAATAAAGTTATTGTAGAGCTGTGAAATCGCTTCAATCATTTGTAATAACCCTGTATATATATATATATATATATATATATATATATATATATATATATATATATATATATATATATATATATATAAAGATGATGTGACTATATATATATATTTCAACATTCTTCCAATGAACGAATTGTGACTGGCATTCCACAACATCTTAGTTCAATGTTGGTGGTACAGAATTCTGCATATTAACAAGTAACTTCAGAATTCTGAACCACAATCAAATGCTCCATCAGCACAATATCAATAACTATAATCAACAGCAAGATTATATTCATAGCTTGTCAGGTGAACTGGGTGGGACCCCCTTATGTTTTTCTGCTATATGATTAACAAGGACATGAACCTCTTCATAATGTGGGTTTAATTCTTCTTTCACCTTGTTTAACCAAGCTGAAACCTTGGGGCGATTGTCTTGTGGATTATATCCTGCCATTTCTGCAACACAAAAATTGTCAGTGAGATATATTTAACACATGAAGTATTGTCATAAATTGAAAACATCGTGACAGTGTTTCAATAAACATTACCCATAAATGATACAAACTGTCAGACTGTAAACATAATGTTAAACCCTTAAGATACAATGGTTTCTCATAAAAACTAAATTATATTATGTCCCTCAAATGACACTAAAAGTAGCAATCACAGAAACAAAGATTTCCAAATACATTGTTAACATGCATCATTATGCTTTACTATTATTTCAGATTGATACAATACAATGAAGAATTTATAGGGCACTCAAACTTATGATTTCCTTAATTAAGTGTATAGAGGAACTGTAAAGTGAACAGGTACTAGACAACAACAAGCAAAAAAAGAAATAATCTAAAACATTTAGCAATAAGAAGGTTAAACTAGTGGGGCAAATGCCAAGCCAGGTAAGAATTGTCTAACTGGACTGTACATCAACAAATATACACTGTAAGCCACTGAACTTCACCTGTATTTGTAATTTTCTGTTCTATTTACATAGGAAACAACGGAAAATAACTGTCTATATGTGTCAGTATATGTCATAGCTCTCTCATGAAGGGTATGTGATGTAATATTTATAATGGTGCCCTGCAAGATGTAACATGATCTTACTCAAACATCAGATTCCCTTTAATTACCCAAATTGCTTAATGATAACATTGCTTTGAGAATGTTTCAGACAATATGAATGCTTGTGAAGAGATTTAGTATTTTGCATAACATCATGAAACAACACATCAGCATTTCAAAGCATAGTCAAACATTTTTTTAAAAAAAAAAGAGGTTGTGCTTTCAAAAAAACAAAAGTGAAGACATTAATCTGTTTCTCAATCGCAATGTCATGATTCACAAATAATTTATGCATCGATGGAGAACAATAAATGTGGTCATCTCCAGGAAACCAGACTTTTAGTTGCAAAGCAAGAGTCTATATAGCAAGGAATAAATACAGTGTTGGTGAAAAATATTGATTTTTAGATTTTTGCTTCATTTATTGGAGGGAACCAAGCACTAAATGGTTGAAGCACTCACAGCACTTGCATCTCCAACAGAATTCTTCAAAAGGCCTTTCCAATCACATTATGCATGCAAACTAACAACTATTAAAATTGATTTTCCAGTAAGTCAGAAAAGTTAGTCTTTTGATTTGTAAAATACGCAGAAAAACCCATTTAAAAATTAGAGAACTCTACTTTTTGTAGAACTTATTCTCACCTTAATTTCTACCAAAATACATAACAAAATAAAAATGTTATATTCCAAACACTGATATTATTTTATGTAGATGAAACACTTCCTTGCTCAAATCCAGTAAGTTCCCCTGGAGCTTTTCAATACTCATGACCTTTTCCTACTACACAACAGCAGCCCAGTCCATTGGCATCAATTAATCAGCAGTTCTCACAGAAAAGCAAGTTTCACTGTTGCGCCATCCAACACATTCTCCAGATTTGTCAGCTCCACATATTTTCTCTACCAAAAACTGAATATGCACCTAAGGTGCTCGAAGTTCGACTAATGTGGAGATTCAGATGGCTGTGACACACAAATTCCAGAAAAATTTTCCAAGAAAATTCACGAAAGGCAAGGAGAGATCCAAAATTCTGGTTGAGCAATGTACTGTACTAAATAAATGCCATTTTCAACAAATAGACAACCCACATGCACATTTCTTTCATTTTGAATGTGTTTTTATTCTTTAATCCAGGAACGTATGGAGCACATTGTGAACAGTGAGAGGATTAGTGGTCCTATAATGTTTCCCTATGGCATATCCAGTTTCACTTCTGTTGAACATTCATCATCCAGTAATGTTTAATGATAGAACTGTGCATGTTGCACAGTTCTATCATTAAACATTACTTCAAGATTTTCTAATATTTGTGAAGCTTTACCATGTGATCATATTGTCGCTTCCTACTGACAGTACGACAGCCTTGAAGATCTTTCAAAAGCTAAGTACACATAATTTACCTGTTCATCTACACTCTCTCTTTTCTAGCGAGAGTGTAACAGTCTGTTTTCACAACATTCTCATAATAGTACTATCCAATCAAAGTGGGCCTTTGCTGTGTTTCATTCCTTACCTAGTAAATATTTCTTCAGAGGGCAATTTATGGGGTGTTTAGGCTGTGTTTGCAGGAATTTAACTGAATTTTCTGAGTTGTTCTTTGAAGTTAGATATTTGTGACTATTTATCAGTCCAATCAAACACACAAGCTCTCCATAGGAACTAAAAAACTAAAGAAATTCAAATAATCATGCAAAAATATTTCACATTCTCAGCATTTGGAAAAGTCTGGAAATCTGACACTGCAGTAAAGAGAAGAAAAAACATCTACATCAATACTCCACAAGCCATCTTGTGGTGTGTAGTGGATGGCATTTCATGTACCACTGTGAGTGGCCCCCTTTCCTGTATCAGTCATGAATAGTTCATGGGAGGAACAATTGTCAGTAACCTTCCCCATGGGCTCGAATCTCTCTAACTTTATCTTCATGGTCTTTTAGCAAGCTATACGTAGGAAGAAGCAATAAATTTGATGAAAACCAAACAATGGAAAATCCAGGATGGAATGTAACAATACGAGAGAAGGAAAGTTGCTACTCACCATACAGCGGAGATGCTGAGTCACGATAGGCACAATAAAAAGATTCACACAATCATAGCTTTCGGCCATTAAGATCTTTGTCAGCAGTAGACAGACATACACACAGGCGCACACACTCACTCACGCAAGCGCAACTTGCACACACTTCTGTAGTCTCAGAGAGCTGAAAGTACACTGTAGTCTCTGAGACTACAGACGTATGTGCAAGTTGCGCTTGCGCGTGTGTGTGTGTGTGTGTCTACTGCTGACAAAGGCCTTAATGGCCAAAAGCTATGATTGTGTGAATCTTTTTATTGTGCCTATCGCAACTCAGCTTCTCCGCTATATGGTGAGTAGCAACTTTCCTTCTCTCGTATCGTTACAATAAATTTGTTGATTGTTCTAAAAACATACACTCTAGGAACTTTAACAGTAAACCACACAATGATGCCGAATGTCTTCCTTGTAGCATTTGCCTCTGGAGTTGGTTGATAATTTCTGCGACAATTTCATGCTTACTATACAAATCTGTAACAAAATGTGCTACTCTTCTTTGGATCTTCATTACTTCCTCTCTCAATCCTATCTGGTATGGATCCCATACTGATGAGAATATTCAAGCACTGGTCGAATGAGGGCTTTATAAGGTACCTCCTATGTTGAAGGACTGCATTTCTGAGGATTTTTCCAATGAATCTTAGTTGGCACCTGTCTTTCCTGCTGTTATATCCTGCAACTAGTGCAAGTGAGTGTGAATGCGCCAAGTGTGATGTCACCATGCAGGCTTGTTTGAATTGGCTGCCAACCATGCAAGTGTGGGCTGGCCACTGGAGGTCACCTGTGGGAGGAGTGCATGCGATGAGATCTCCATCGCACCATCTGTCAGCAACTCAAGCACATATATATATGCACAGAGCAACACTAACTGAGGCCTCTTGTACATCTTTCCAGTGTGCCGTTCACATCAGTATACTGCATCTTGTTACATGGGGATCCACAGGAATCAGTTTTCCCTCATTGTTGAGTGCTTCATGAATAAAATCATATTTGTGTTAATTTGATCAGTGTAAAATATTATGTGATTACTCCACCTGCAATTAGTTTTACGTGGCTGTTCCACTTTGAACAGCCCTGCATACACACTCTCAGATATTTTATGGAAGAAACTGCTCCTGGTTGCTGTTCTGCAATCATGTACTCATAGAATAATGGGTCTTTCTGTCTACGTACGCACAATACATTACATTTGTTTATGTTGAGGGTCAACTGTCACTTCCTGCATCAATCGTCAATCCTCTGCAGGTCTTGCTGCTTTTCATTACAATTGTCTAACACTGCGACTTCTTTGTGTACAACGGTGTCATCCACAGGAAAATACACAGGTAGACAGAGACTATAATGCACAACTCATATTACAGTAGCATGAAGTAAGTGTGCAAAAGTATGCACAAGATCGACAACTGTAAACACTATTGTTGATTGGTAATCGTTAACTGGCAAATGGCCACAATCATACATTAAGAGAAAGTGAAATACATGAACAACAACAGATTAGAAATCAAACAAAGGAAAATCCTGGATGGAATTATGACAATATTATGAACAGGACAGTTGCTTCTCACCATATAATGGAGATGCTGAGTTGCAGATAGGCACAACAAAAAGACTGTCAAACAAAACTTTCAGCCAAACATCTCTTCGTCAGAAGACACACACACACACACACACACACACACACACACACACACAGTCACTGGTTGCCGAGTCTGGCCTTAGCAGCCAGAGACTTAGGCCTTATATGTATATGCACGCGCATTCCATTCTGATAAGGCCTGTTTAGCTGAAAGCTTGTTTTAAAGTCTTTTTGTTGTGCCTATCTGCGACTCAACATCTCAGCTATATGGTGAGTAACAACTATTCTTTTCACAATAATGTCAACAGATGAAAAATCTATTTCATCACCACATAAAATTACTGTTCAGAAACACTGAATTTCTGAAAATAATTACTGCAGTTGAACACTGGTAAAGGTTTGTTTTGTAACTCTCATAAAATAATTAGGGGAAAAAAATGGTTGGAGAGCAGAAAGTAGGAGATATCTCCTCATAACAGATCAGGGAGACTCCATTTAGGACTTTGCATTATTGTATTAACAAATATAAAAATACTTACTAAGGTGTTCAAGCTCACAAGCTCCTAAAAGATCAGCGATGCTCACTTTGTCTCCTCCTAAATACTTTCTTTCACTGAGCCATGTATCCTCGAGTATATTAAGAACACCATTTACTTTCTTCTCATACTGTGCTACTTTTTTCCCATCTGCTGGTCTTCCAGTCACCACAGGAAGCAAAAACTGTAAGTGATAGAATGGTCTTGCATGTACTTAAACTGCAACACTTTTGACACAAACAATTTTTATTTCATTCGACTTCTCACATGCATGAGTTCTACTTTACGATCGGAAACTTTCAGTTACTTTAACAAGGCAGGATATTTCCTAGATTTCTAGCTTATTTTATGTAGGCTATTATTATTACAGACATACCCATAAACATCTGATCAGTTACAAATGGCAACACATTTTGAAGTTGTGTGTACAGGTAACTATTTTGTAATAACAGAAAAATATTAAATTATGTACAGATGAGACAGTGTCTGTCACTGAGACATGAGAAAGATATACAAGAAGAGAATATTCATAAATGAAAAAAATGATGCACTGATGAAATTGACAGAAGAGAGGAGAGAAACGTATAGATACATTTAGAAGCAAATATCATTGTTCTTAAGATTCTTATCTCTTCTCTGCCTTTTAAGTTAGTCAACCCCAGGAGACATCACATTAATACTGTATAATACCACATCAAGCCTGGACTTGACCTCAACTGGTACGAGAAAGAGTGAGCACAAGTTTCTTCAGGCAGCCTGTATCCACTTGAAGCCACTCATTGGTGATTAGATCCTGTAGAGTTATCAAATTGCAGGAATGTTAACTGCCATATTTCACCCACTGTTGCAAACAGTTTCATGATTTAGTGGGTCTCTGAAGGTGCCATAGGGTGCCTGAGTGTTTGTAAAACCAGGAATATATGCGCACAGCCATGTGAATGTGGCTGATGTCATATTAGTGAACAGAAGAGTCCACAGCATATTCATCATGAAGATGTAGACGAAAGAACAGTTATTAGTCAGCGAGATAGTTGAAATGAACACGCTGGCTCATGTCCACAGTACCAGGAATGAGTGGGTCCAAGTCATGGTACAAAAAATACCCCCAAAAACATCACAGAACCACCTCCGGCCTGAAGAATACCACCCACACAGCATGGGTTAAACACTTCATTGGGCCAGTGGTGCACTCAACGTCTTGCATAATTTGAAAAGAGACAAATATTAACTCTATGGACCACACTATACACCTCAGTCAGCTACTGTCTGGCATCTGTGGTATTTGGTTTACCAGAAACTAGCAGCCTTATGCACCACTGAGATCAGTAGCCGTCTACCTCAGAAATTAGTTAAGATGACCTGCATTCAACAACAGCAGCAATTCCTGTTGCACCTGAAACCAAATGACAATGCACGACATTCATCTCCATTTCTACCTGATTACAATTTATTTATTACTGATGTACTTAACAGCTGATAGTGGTACACTATCCCCTGCAGATACATTTGACAGTTTACTTTGATACACGATTCAGCCATGGGTCTGTCCAAACATGATAGACACTTTTAGCATCATGCGCTCTCTCTCTCGTCACACACACACACACACACACACACACACACACACACACACACACACACACACCAAAAAAAAAATCACTTCACTGACATGTTTTACACCAGCAATGGAGGGTAATGTCACTGCCTGGTACCTTCTACACCATTTACAGGGCTTGCAAATGACCAGTGTTCCCTTCCAAAGGAGGTGACTACTATTTACTCTGATGAGCTTATCCGAATTCGAATTTTGTTTACTATTTGAAAAAAATAATTAGACAGAAGTCCGACAGTAAATTCTTTGGACCATGAAGATGACGCTACAGGGTAACTGTCTACAGAAAACAAGAACATTTACAATCTACAACAAGACACCTGCACCTAATGGATTTGTGTTGGATTTTATACTGAATATCAGACTTGACCCAACCTTTAGTCAGTGTTAGTTGGACATAGCTCCAGCAACAATAAGCCCCAAATATTTGTCGGACACCCCAAGTCACTCCCACTTTCAAGAAAGATAATAAAGTAATATGCACAATTAACAATCTGTACAACTGACATAAGGGTCCATTCTCCTCATTCAGCCTATAAAATGAGTGATTTTTTATTGGACAAACTGATGTAAATCTTTTTGCACATTATTTATTGATTCTTGGACATTTTCATCTACATCCACATCGACATCGATACTCTGAAAATCACACTTAAGTGCCTGGCAGAGGGTTCATCGAACCACCTTCACAATAATTCTTTATTATTCCACTCTCAAACAGCACGTGGAGAAAATGAACACCTATATCTTTCCGTATGAGTTCCGATTTCCTTATTTTAGTATGATGATCATTTCTCCCCATGTAGGTTGGCGTCAACAAAATATTTTTGTATTTGGAGGAGAAAGATGGTGACCGAAATTTTGTGACAAGATTCTGCCGCAGCAAAAAATGCCTTTGTTTTAATGGCGTCCATCCCAAACCCAGTATCATGTCTATTACACTCTCTTCCATATCTCGTGATAATACGACACGTGCTCCACTTCACTGAACTTTCTTGATGTACTCTGTTAATCCTATCTGGTAAGGGTCACAGACTGCACAGCAGTACTCCTAAAGAGGATGGACAAGCGTAGTGTAGACAATCTAGTACATCTGTTACGTTTTCTAAGTGCTCTGCCAGTAGAACGCAGTCTTGGGTTTGCCTTCCCCACAAAATTTTCTACATTTTCTTACCAATTTAAATTGTTCATAATAGTAATTCCTAGGTATTTCGTTGAATGTACAGCCTTTAGATTAGACTGATTTATCGTTAACCGAAGTTTAACATATTTCTTTTAGCACTTAAGTGGATAACCTCACTTTTCATTATTCAGGGTCAATTGCCAGTTTCCACACAATTCAGATATCTTTTCTAAATCGTTTTGCAATTTGTTTTCATCTTCTGATGAGTTTACTAGATGATAAACGACAGCATCATCCGCAAAAAACCTAAGACTGCTGCTCAGATTGTCTCCAAAATTGTTTACATAGATAAGGAACAGCAGAGGGCCTAAAACACTTCCTTGGGGAATGCCAAAAATCACTTCTGTTTTACTCAATGACTTTCCATCAGTTACTATGAACTGTGATCTCTCTGACAGGAAATCACGAATCCAGTCCATAACTGAGACAATATTCCATAAGCCCGCAATTTCACTAAAAGCCCCTTTTGACATGCAATCCCCTTGCGCGTCAAAAGCCTTGGAAATCTAGAAATACGGAATCAGTTTGAAACCCCTTGTCAACAGCACACAACACTTCGTGTGTATAAAGAGCTAGTTGTGTTTTGCATGGAACGATGTTTCATAGATCTGTGTTGACTGAGAGTCGATAGATTGTCCTCTTCCAGGTAATTCATAATGTTCAAACACAATACATGTCCCAAAATCCTGCTGCTTATCGACGTTAATGATATGGCCTGTAATTTAGTGGATTACTCCAACTACCTTTCTTGAATATTGGTGTGACCTGTGCAACCTTCCAGCCTTTGGGTTTAGATCTTTCGTCGAGTGAGCAGTTGTATGTGATTGTTAAGTATGCGGCTATTGCATCAGTATATCTGAAAGGAACCTAATCGGTATAGAGTGTGGACCATAAGACTTGCTTTTATCAAGTGATTTAAGTTGCTTCACTACTGCAAGGATATCTACTTCTGAGTTACTCATGTTGGCACCTGTTTTTGATCCGAATTCTGGAATATTTACTTTGTCTTCTTTGGTGAAGGAATTTCGAAAGGTTGTGTTTAGTAACTCAGCTTTGACAGCACTATCATTGATAGTATTTCCATTGCTATCGTGCAGAGAAGGCATTGACTGTGTCTTGTCGCTCGCATACTTTGCATACGACCATAATCTCTTTGGATTTTCTGCCAGGTTCTGAGATAAAGTTTTATTGTTGAAACTATTACAAGTATCTCACATTGATGTCCATGCTAAATTATGGGCTTCTGTAAAAAATTGCCAATCTTTGAGATTTTACATTTGTTTAAATTTGGCATGCTTTTTCTGCTGTTCCTGCAAACAGTGTTCTGACCCATTTTGTGTACCAAGTGGGGTCAATTCTGTCGTTTATTTATTTATTTGGCATAAATCTCTCAACTGCTGTTGATACTATGTCTTTGAATTCAAGCCGCATCTCACCTACACTTACATTGTTAATCTGGAAGGAGTGGAGATTGCCTCTCAGGAAGGCTTCAAGTGAATTTTTACCTGCTTTTTTTTAATATGTATATTTTTCATTCATTTTTGGAAAATTTGGGGGTTACAATATTCAGGCTCTCTACGACAACCCTGTGTTCACTAACCTCAGTATCTGTTTTGATGCTCTTTATTAGCTCAGGATTATTTGTTGCTAAGGGGTCAAGTGTGCTTCCGCAACCATTTACTATTCACGTGGACTCACAGAGAATGTGTTTAGCACAATTTCGGATCATGTTTTATGCATACCTCCAGATTTCAACTTGTATTTTCGCCAACATATTGAGGGTAAAGTAAAGTCACCACTAACTATAATTGTATGGGTACATTTTTGAAATTTCACTAAAGTTTCCTTTGAACCTTTCAATAATTGTATCATCTGAGTTGGGAGGTTGGTAAAAGGATCCAATTATTATTTTATTCCATTTGCCAAGAATGACCTCTGCCCATACTAATTCACGGGCACTATCTGCTTCAATTTCGCTACAAGATAAACTACTTCTAACAACAACAAACATGCCACTGCCGACAGTGTTTAGCCTATCCTTTCAGAACACCATAAGGTTCTTTGCAAAAAATTAGGATGAACTTGTCTCCAGCTTTAGCCAGCTTTCAATGTCTATAACAATTTGAGCATCAGTGCTTTCTATTAGCGCTTGGAGCTCTGGTACTTTCCAACACAGCTTCAACAATTTACAACTGCTATACCAATGGTTCCTGTATCTACGTTCTTCCTACGTTCGACCTGCATCCTTTGAAAATGAAGCTCTTTTTGTGTTTTCCCAAGACTCTCTAACCTAAAAAACTGCCCAGTCCACACCCTGCAGCCACTGCTACCCATGTAGCCACCTCCTGGTATTGGACTCTTTACCTATTCAGCAGAATTGGAAACCCCACCGCTGTATGGTGCAAGTCGAAGAATCTGCAGCCTACATGGTCACAGAACCGTCTGAGCCTCTGATTCAGACCCTCCAATCGGTTCTGTACCAAAGGTCCGCAATCGGTCCTGTCAACTATGCTGCAAATGATGAAGTCTGCTTCTATCTGGCAAGCAAGACTGGCAGCCTTTACCACTTCTGTTAGCCAACTGAAACCAGAGAAAATCTCTTCCGATCTAAAGTGACACATATCATTGGTACCGATGTGACCCACCTGCAGCTGGCTGCACTGCGTGCTCTTCATGGCATCCGAGTGGACCCTTTCCACATCTGGAATGACTCCACCCAGTTTGCACACGGAGTGCACACTGGCTTTCTTCCCCTCCTTGGCAGCCATGTTCTTACGGGGCTCCATAACGTTCCTAACATTGGAGCTCCCAACTACCAATAATCCCACCCTCTGTGATTGCCCGGATCTTGCAGGCTGAGAGGTTCCCTCCGAAACAGGGTAGGCAACTGATCTGGGTGAGGGACAGTGTCAGCCACTGGCAGCACCTGGAGCCTGTTTGTCAGACTAAGTAGTGAGGTCTTATGTGTGGCTCCTGAGAAGACTTTCGCCGCCTGCAACACGCTGAGGCGACCTCTCACTCAAGCATGGGTGAGTGGTCAATCTCAATGCAGGCAGTGACTGGGATAGTCACCAATGCGAACTGATCAGCGAACTCAGACATGCTGGATGTCCATTGGATCTGCATGGCCACCCCACAACAGTAATGCCATCCACTGCAGCTTCAAGCTGGGGCCATCACAGCCTGAAACTGAGAGTGATGTGTCACTAACTCAGCTCGCATCCGCACACAGCCATCACAGTCCCTATCCACACTAAAAACCGTGGAAAACTACATTATACAGACAAACAGACTATTGACAAGTGCTGTGGAACTCTACTATAGGCACTGACAAAAACGAAAGAATTGTGTCTTAACAAATTTTATTAGTACACAGAGATTCAAAAACTAAAGTACCAAAGCACACAAGTGAGACCAAATAAATCACTCCTGATTAGGAACTTGTAATATGTCACAAAATGGGTTTACATTCTCTCACAAACAAAAACGCAAGAACTGTATCTATTAAATATTAAAGTGCAGGAACTCAAGAAACTAAATTAATAAAGCACACAGATGAAACAATACAATTCACCCCTTGTTACGAACTTGTAAAATATCACAAAATTGGTTACTTCCATTTGGCTGCTTGAGTCTCGGCCAGCTGCTGCTGATTTTTTAAAGAAATTCAGTCACCATTAAGCCCCCCATCCAGGGAGTTAAAGTTGTTCTGTCCAAAATGATGTATGTCTGTGATGGAAGTCCTGCAGTCTGTAAATCATCTCTGGAACCAAAAAACAATGTTCTTAATCTCTAGGATATTGCACACATAGTAATAGCACAGTTTTTGAAATTTTAAAAAATAATAAAATGGTGAACATTTGAAACAGAGATGTAGTTTTGTTGTGTGTCTTGGTCATATTTTCTGCAGTAACTAATGAATAAATTAAAACAAAAAAATAGCCAGAATGAGATTTTCACTCTGCAGCGGAGTGTGCGCTGATATGAAACTTCCTGGCAGATTAAAACTGTGTGCCCGACCGAGACTCGAACTCAGGACCTCTGCCTTTCGCGGGCAAGTGCCCTACCAGCTGAGCTACCGAAGCACGACTCACGCCCAGTACTCACAGCTTTACTTCTGCCAGTACCTCGTCTCCTACCTTCCAAACTTTACAGAAGCTCTCCTGCGAACCTTGCAGAACTAGCACTCCTGAAAGAAAGGATATTGCGGAGACATGGCTTAGCCACAGCCTGGGGGATGTCTCCAGAATGAGATTTTCACTCTGCAGCGGAGTGTGCGCTGATATGAAACTTCCTGGCAGATTAAAACGGTGTGCCCGACCGAGACTCGAACTCGGGACCTCTGCCTTTCGCGGGCAAGTGCTCTACCAGCTGAGCTACCAAAGCACGACTCACGCCCGGTACTCACAGCTTTACTTCTGCCAGTACCTCGTCTCCTACCTTCCAAACTTTACAGAAGCTCTCCTGCGAACCTTGCAGAACTAGCACTCCTGAAAGAAAGGATATTGCGGAGACATGGCTTAGCCACAGTCTGGGGGATGTTTCCAGAATGAGATTTTCACTCTGCAGCGGAGTGTGCGCTGATATGAAACTTTCTGGCAGATTAAAACCGCAATATCCTTTCTTTCAGGAGTGCTAGTTCTGCAAGGTTCGCAAGAGAGCTTCTGTAAAGTTTGGAAGGTAGGAGACGAGGTACTGGCAGAAGTAAAGCTGTGAGTACCGGGCGTGAGTCGTGCTTCGGTAGCTCAGCTGGTAGAGCACTTGCCCGCGAAAGGCAAAGGTCCCGAGTTCGAGTCTCGGTCGGGCACACAGTTTTAATCTGCCAGGAAGTTTCAAAAAAATAGCCAACTAATCCTTCCGAACATGCTCAAGGAGTAATTCAGCAAAATTACAGAAAGATCTCTCTACTGGTGTCAAGAATCCATTCCATCAGCTTGAGATACAGTGTATTTCCTCTACCTATGGGGGTAACGGTATGGGGAGATGCTATGTGTGACAACGCTGCTGCAGGCTATGATAGTTTAAGGGTGGGTCCCCACAATGACAAGTAATTATTGAGATACAGTAATTTCAAGCTGACGGAACGGATTGCAGGGACGCTAATGAAGATATCTCTCTGAAATTTGGCTGAATCACTCCTCAGGTATGTCTGCAAGGAGCAACAGGCTAATTTTTTATTTTATTAGTTATTGCAAAAACACACAGAAAAACTAATCTTTGTTTCAATCATCTGCCATTTTATTATTTTCAAATTTCATAAAACTGCACTATTGGTCCATATCCAATACCCTACAGATTATGAAAATTGTTTTTTGATTTCAGGTAAGATTTGCAGACTGCAGGACTTCCATTAAGGACACATCTCATTCTGGATAGAGCAGATTGGACTCCTTGGGTGAGGGGTTTAATTATGGCTGAATTTCTTTAAAAAAATAAAAAAAAAAAAAACATAAATAAATAAAAAAATCGGAAAATGTTGAGCAAGTATCAACAGATAATTTGCATACAGATTTATATTGATTGCTTCATCAGTTTTTCCAAAAACAATCATAAAAAAATCATTTATTTTACATGTTGACTGAGAAGAATGGGCCCTTAAGTCTGCCAAAGAATTTGGAAAAGATTTTGTGTGAAGTTCTGATCATATTCCTCGAGTCTAGCAGCTCATATATCAGAACCATCATGAATATTGGAACAAAAACCTTGTCAAATTCAGCTCACATCTATGATTATGAAATACAGAACATTTTATACACCTCCACACATTGGTTTAGCAACCAAGTATGCACTGAAGAACACCTGACCACACTTGTGACTGCACCAAGTTCTTGCAGGATTTTAGAACCCAATATAGCGCTTTGTTTGGCTCTCATCACTGGAGGGAACTTCGATATTAATTTTGCTTCAGAGAAATAACATTTATGATTTACCACACAAATAATAAATTTACAAGTCAATAATTCTTTAAGACTGTCAGCAGATGGTGTCCTTTAGAAAGTAATAATTTCTCATAAGAACTGTTGTGAAATTTTTAATGACTTGTGGAAGACTATCACTTGGTTTAAAGACTTTTGAGTGATTGCAGTATCTCAAATAAAAGAACATTTTAAGCGAATGAATTACGCATGGAATGACATTATCATCAAAATGGGTGACTGTTGGACAGTGAGACTCATTATGGATTGAATTAAATGAACTACCGAAGTGTTATCCAACATAATAAATTATTACAGGAGTGTGCTGAGAGTGAACTGTGACATTTTGGAGTAAATGTGAACAGTGTTTTGAACAGAATAATAAACTTCTACACTGGACTGCGATCGTTAGGTGTTGTAGGTGTTGAACTGATTCAGTGTGCTAGTATATTTGCCTAGCTGATGAACTGGTCATAGTTACTTTGCAAATAATAAATGCAATATAATACAATATGAATGGCAGTGTCCTATACATTTCTGAGAAGACACCATCACACACTGATTCAGACTTTCAACATCGAGGTAATCAAGAGTGGCATTACCGAAAAGAGATCAGGAGAACCAGATTGGTATAGCAATAGGCCTCTTGTGGCAAGTCTTAATAGTGTGCATAGTGTATGTAGTTCATTCTGGGAGACTCAAAATGGAGTTCTCCATGCATCAGTGGTATTTAATTTCTTGGAGGTTGTGGTGGCCTGTCACTTCATACCAAGATTTTCAGATTAGTGTAATTGCAAACTGGTAGCAGTTTTTCCAACACCTATCATTAATTTTTTGTGGCAGTTTTCTGTCTAGTTATAAATATGCTGATATTGAACATATCAAGATTTATTGGCCAACCTTCATAGTGCTGGCACCACAACCAGTTTCATTGGGTCATGTCACATTGACATTCTAGGAATGCATTTCCTAGAATGCCAATGTGACATGTCCCAATGAAACTGGTGGTGGTGCCAGCAGTTTGAACGTTGACCAATAAATCTTGATATGTTCAATATCAGCATATTTATAGGTAGACTGTTCACTGAATCACACAAAAATAAACTTGTCTTTTCATGACGTCTGATGTTTGGGCAAAAACTGGCAGTGATAGTGAACATGCTGCATGCATTCAACAAAGGACTACTGGCTTATATAGTTTCCAAGTAGGATTATTCAGGGAGGACAGAGTGAAAACGTTGCTAGACTACAGCATGAGCTGTATTGTTTTCGGTTCACAAAAAGGTTTAACCCTTTTCTAACCCAATTTCTCCACTCACTGCATTCTCTGCAACTGTTATACATTTTACGCAGATAAAGGGTGTAAGGTTATTGCGTTGCAGGTTAAAAAAAAAAAAAAAAATACAATACAAGGTCACTTGACAATTTTGTTTTCCTTTAAACTTGTTTTTGACTCTATATATGGTGTTTTTGTTTATGATTGCTGATTTTTTTTTTTAATTTTTTTGTATGATACTTCTTAAAACATTCTCCCAGAAGAAGTCCAGGCTTCCTCTTGCATGTTTTAAAGTAGAAAATGGTTTCTCTTCTTCCTACTTTCTCCTTGTGTTTGCTGCAAACCATGCAATTCTTCTTTTCTCTCCTTTTGCATTGTAAAATGCCTCTTTCCATTTAGTCTCTCCTTGGTACGAGATGATAATGGTTATAATATTGTCCCCTGTCCGTGATGTATTAACATACTATTTTCTTTTTTTATCGGAATATCAAGGTTTAAAGATATAATTTAACCACTGAGTCAACGAACTGCGTTGCAAGTCAGCAAATATGTATGCCCAGAATAATGAGAGCAGCTTACCATTATCACCTGTATTTTGTTCTATATAAAAATGCGCACTCATCTTATTTTCCTCTTCTTTAATCGCGCACCTTCCTCACAGCGTCGTACGCAATCAGACTCCTATTTTATTCGAATTAACTAAACTTGTATTCCTGCTGGGAATTTATTTAATCATTCTATTATTATCACCAACTACATCTACGTCCATACTCCGCAAGCCACCTGACGGTGCGTGGCAGAGGGTACCCTTAGTACCTCTATCGGTTCTCCCTTATGTTCCAGTCTCGTATTGTTCGTGGAAAGGATTGTCGGTATGCTTCTGTGTGGGCTCTAATCTCTCTGATTTTATCCTCAAGGTCTCTTCGCGAGATATAAGTAGGAGGGAGCAATATACTGCTTGACTCTTCGGTGAAGGTATGTTCTCGAAACTTTAACAAAAGCCCGTACCGAGCTACTGAGCGTCTCTCCTGCAGAGTCTTCCACTGGAGTTTATCTATCATCTCCGTAACGCTTTCGCGATTACTAAATGATCCTGTAACGAAGCGCGCTGCTCTCCGTTGGATCTTCTCTATCTCTTCTATCAACCCTTTCTGGTATGGATCCCACACTGCTGAGCAGTATTCAAGCAGTGGGCGAACAAGCGTACTGTAACCTACTTCCTTTGTTTTCGGATTGCATTTCCTTAGGATTCTTCCAATGAATCTCAGTCTGGCATCTGCTTTACCGACGATCAACTTTATATGATCATTCCATTTTAAATCACTCCTAATGCGTACTCCCAGATAATTTATGGAATTAACTGCTTCCAGTTGCTGACCTGCTATTTTGTAGCTAAATGATAAGGGATCTATCTTTCTATGTATTCGCAGCACATTACACTTGTCTACATTGAGATTCAATTGCCATTCCCTGCACCATGCGTCAATTCGTTGCAGATCCTCCTGCATTTCAGTACAATTTTCCATTGTTACAACCTCTCGATACACCACAGCATCATCTGCAAAAAGCCTCAGTGAACTTCTGATGTCATCCACAAGGTCATTTATGCATATTGTGAATAGCAAAGGTCCTATGACACTCCCCTGCGGCACACCTGAAATCACTCTTACTTCGGAAGACTTCTCTCCATTGAGAATAACATGCTGCGTTCTGTTATCTAGGAACTCTTCAATCCAATCACACAATTGGTCTGATAGTCCATATGCTCTTACTTCGTTCATTAAACGACTGTGGGGAACTGTATTGAACGCCTTGCGGAAGTCAAGAAACACGGCATCTACCTGTGAACCCGTGTCTATGGCCCTCTGAGTCTCGTGGACAAATAGCACGAGCTGGGTTTCACATGACCGTCTTTTTAGAAACCCATGCTGATTCGTACAGAGTAGATTTCTAGTCTCCAGAAAAGTCATTATACTCAAACATAATACGTGTTCCAAAATTCTACAACTGATCAACGTTAGAGATATAGGTCTATAGGTCTGCACATCTTTTCAACGTCCCTTCTTGAAAACGGGGATGACCTGTGCCCTTTTCCAATCCTTTGGAACACTACACTCTTCTAGAGACCGATGGTACACCGCTGCAAGAAGGGGGGCAAGTTCCTTCGCGTACTCTGTGTAAAATCGAACTGGTATCCCATCAGGCCCAGCGGCCTTTCCTCTTTTGAGCGATTTTAATTGTTTCTCTATCCCTCTGTCATCTATTTCGATATCTACCAATTTGTCATCTGTACGACAATCTAGAAAAGGAACTACAGTGCAGTCTTTCTCTGTGAAACAGCTTTGGAAAAAGACATTTAGTATTTCGACCTTTAGTATGTCATCCTCTGTTTCAGTACCATTTTGGTCACAGAGTGTCTGGACATTTTGTTTTGATCCGCCTACCGCCTTGACATAAGACCAAAATATCTTAGGATTTTCTGCCAAGTCAGTACATAGAACTTTACTTTCGAATTCATTGAACGCCTCTCGCAAAAACTGTGAGTATTAATATGATCTAATTATGAATGCTTTATTCTTTCGCTCAAGAGTTAAGCTAAGATTATTGTAATTTCCAAGTATTTCGCCAAAATACAGCACAATTCTTTGTTACGTTCAAAACTGATAGAATTATTCACAAAATGTTAGATTTCTGTACACATTATTTACTTTCTTAAATAATAATTGTTTCATTTAACATTTCTGCTTTCATTTCGTAATAGCAGTCCCAAATTTCGACATTTTTTCCTTACGGTTCCAACACAATACTCATGAGATTAAATCAAATTATTCTGAATTTCTCACGAGGTGAGAAGACAGTTAGAAATTTCTCTGATATTACAAAAAACACAAATTAACCGTTTTTCAGTACGCTGCTTGCCTACTGATCTTCGCTTCAAGCAAAAAAGGTAAAAAGAGTAAAATAAATTAAGAAGTGAAGTGATAATATTGTGCATTCAATAGTATTGTGTGCATTTTCCGATAAAAATAATTTTTATTATAAAGTCAAAAAAGTGGTATGAATGTGAAATATCTATTCATTTACTTTTAATTGAGGATAAGGAGCTATACCTCTAATTATTCCATGTTGTGTGTGAATATTTAAGTATTAAAAGTAACCAGTCTCATGCGTATATTTAAATAATAGTAGAACAGAAAATTTAATTGGGATACATTATGTTTGAAGAAATTTTGCTTAACAGTCATTCAATTACTGAACTATTGCCAATATATGAATATACTATAAGCTTAGGTTACATCCATCATAATTTACACTAGCCGCAGCATAAATTTCCACAATTCCATAATAATATTCACCCATATTTACAAAATGTACCACAGTCAAAAAGATTCAGTATAGGGTCTTCCTCTCTTCTTTGAATCTGTATTTCTTAACTGGCTGACTAGCTGCCAGATAAGATTTCTTCTATGGGAAATAGATGAAATTCCCAAACAAGCTGACACAGCTTGTGTAGAACCTGTCAGTAAAGATGTGATACTTCGAACCACCTGCACTACTAGCAATTGCTGTGCCAAATGAATGACTATTTGGGTTCACAAAATGTAAAACACAATGAATTAGCCTTTCTATAGTTGTCTTTCCATAATATTAAATGTGAGAAAAACCATAATCTTTTCTGGATCACACAGACAGAAACTCGTAAACCCCACTTTGTAGGCTTCTTTGGATTGCAGCACTTAAATTCTTCCTTTGAATTCACTGTTCCCTTATCTATAGCCATATTCCTTTTCAATACATAAAGTTCTTCACATTTACAGACAATATACTCACTGATGTTCTTCACCTTGCCCCCTCTTGTACTCAAGACACCCCTGAGCTGCGACAGGTGGAATTCATGCAGCACCCAAAAAAATTTGGGAGAAAAAAATGGAGACAAATTACCCTCAAAAAATGGAGTTCATTCTAGCCACTCTTCCGTAAAACATTCAAAGAATTCTGCCTTCAAATTCAAGACCATGTTCACCAATACCCAAGTAAAGCCTTCAGATTTTCTAATGAAACAACCCTCCATGAGTGACACATTGTCTTTTTTATAAGTGGAGTGACTTTCTGCACCTTTTCTTTAGCACACATATTTGTAACATTCACAGTTTCACTCATAAGATTGCCAGTGAAGATGAGTTGGAAATATTCATGTTCGGATTTTGGCTGAACACCATGAGGGATGGTAAAACCTTGATGCATGACAGAAAAAGTAAACTTCATGAGATTACACCCACCATTGTGATCAATCTTCTAGAGCATTGCTACGGGAAGTGTCTCTTCATCACTTTCCACTCCATCAGCAGATTCTGATTCGTTAGAACTTACATCGCACACAGTGGAAGTTTCTTCCTAATTGCTTTCGTCACTAAATTGTCCTCCATCCTCAATGCCTTCGATAAGCCACCTGGCAATATAATCATCACTTACACGTCTTCTAATGGCCATTATCGTTTTAGAAACGTGTGAATGCAACACACCACGAGTTGGCAAATCTTCATACGAAGTACTCCCATGTACATAGCAAATTGCAACAATGGGGCAGCCGGAAAGGAGGATAATGGAAATGTATCGGACATTGTCCAACATCACAGCCACAGAAGAAAATCATAATGCCGGATGTAGACTGACAGTGGATCCGAAAGGATAAAGACATATCTCAGAATCAATTAAACAAGGAGGTGAATGAGAAAGAGGTCTACCCAGAGCACCAGGCAAAGTTTTCTCATGGAAAGGGCTGAAGAAAGATGGAATCGTCTCTTCAGGGATGTGTGTAACTGTTCCAGTGATTTGCTATACAGCCTCATCAGTTTCATTATACTGGTAGGCTTCAAACATTATAGAGGTGCTGAAGGTGGCCAGTGTGCTTCGCATACCCCCAGCCTTATTGGCTCTATATAGGTTGCCACCTGCAATATAAACAAGTATTCCCTAGGAGCAAAGGGATGAGGATTTGCCACCAGACTAAAAGTTACATTCTGAAGCATTTACTGAAGAAAGTGCTGAAGAAGATTGTTTAACTAGTACAAAGCAGGCAAAATAACAATTTAACATCATCATAATGATTCTGTGTGCAGTATGATATATGTGGTGACAGGCCTAAACTACAACAGCATTTACTTTGCATTAAAAAAAAACAGTTGCCTGTTGATACAAACATTAGCTTTTGGCACTGAAAATAGAGCTAGTTGTACTTCATTCAGAAACAACACTATATGGTAAACTTAACTGTTCTATTTGCTCTATTCACTAAATATACGGGAAAAATAGATAGAGTTTGTGTTAAGACATCATGTCACAACTTTCATGGTACTAAAAATATATACATACAACAAATAACTGATGATGTTGGGTGTTAAGTGCTACTCTGATAAAGAGACTGACATAAGTAAGAAAATCATGGTAAACTGCTTCCAAGCAGTCAAAAGACTGATGATAAAAAAAGAACCCAGCTTCTATTTGTATTTTTCTAAATTAAGGTTACTTTGTCAAAGTAAATACTACCTTTGTTCGGAAGTAGTTCACTAAGTTGGCTCTAATTTCAATGTGCTGCCATTCAAGGTATTCATCAACTCTTGCCTGTGCCTTGCTGTCCTTTGGATACCAGTGATCGGCAACTTCAAATTCTCGACAGAGATAGCGTAAGATGGCCACACTATAAGCATATTGATATAATTACTGTACTAGTTGGCACTCTGGTTTTTTAAATGGAAAGAGTATCATAGTTAAATTATATTCACCTTTCAGAAAGTGCAAAGTTGCCATGTACAATAGCTGGAACTTTCTGAAATGGATTTATCTTAGCATATTCTTCATTGTAATGTTCCCCTGAAAAAATTTAATGCTCAGAAAATACTGCAATAATTGTGTACTTGAAGTATGTTAGTTAATGCTCAAAGTTAATAGTTACATACCTTCCAAGTACTTGTTTACAATGTTTCAAATAACAACGCATTAGATGAATTACAAAATAGTTGCATCAAAAAAAAAAAAAAAAAAAAAAAAAAAAAATTAGAAAAAAATACTAACAAAGCTAAAATGTGAGTGCTTGAAATTTCTACTCACTCAGTAATGAAACAACTGTGAATTAGAAAGCTAAAAGAATCAATTAAAAGAAACGCTTTATAAAAGCCAGTACAACTGCTTTGATAATCAACAATTTAAATGTCAGCCCCTCTACGAAGCACACACATTCACTGCTTAGTCATGTCATTACAGGACTATCTATGCAGTACTCCCCAAAACTTTGCCTTGTTACCCAGAACTCAAAAATTAATTTCTTAATGAACAGTTGTTGGCAGGTAAATTCCAAGGAGCAAAACTGAGAATCACCTTAAAAACTTTGGTGAAAAGAAATATTCAACATTAAATATAATGTTCAGTTAGAAGCAGAACTGATCTCATTCCTAACTGCTGTTTAATGCATGTCATGTCTACATATGACTGAATTTCCTCATTTTGAGAGGACCGAAGGAGTGATTTGTTTTACGTGCTAAAACAATTCAGCAGCCTAGAGTGCATAAATATATCTTTATTTAAGACAACTGGTTTCGACAGACTTTGCTGTTATCTTTAAAAATCTTTTTAAAACCTGAAGAGGACAGTAAAGTCTGTCGAAACCAGATATCATAAATAAGGAAATATTTATGTGATCTAGGCTTTTTGGCCTATGTATGTATGTGTTTAATGTACATCCCCTGCCCCCTTCCTTTATACAGGTAACTGCCGCTGAAAGCCTTTATACTATTAGCCATTCTGTGATTGGTAAATCAAAACTAAGTCAAGATATAACAAGATAGAGGATAGGAGAAACAATAGTACTATATCATCAAAGAAACAAAATAGTACTATATCATCACACTGAAATCACAATCAAGTCCACATCCAAAGGCAGGATTGTTAATGTAGTATAACAGAAATGAATGCAGATTTATCATGGACAGCAATGCACAGCCAAAACAGAACTTATCTTACGGACGGAGAGTCCAATTATTTTTTTTAACAAACACTGAATGTTCCATATATATAAACATAAGATAATTCAAGAACCTTCCAGAAATGATAAATAAGAAATAATAAATGCTGGTGGTCGAGACTGAACCAGCGACTCGCAGCACACTAGCCAGTGATGCTAACCACAATTTGGTAAACGATATCTTTATTTGTATACAAAGACAAAGCTGAAGTCACCTTGAATACAAAATATTTGCTAACTACTACACCACACTGATGCACCAGAACTCATGGCACTCCTCCCACTGTTTCAGAAGTCCTCAGTGGAGCCGAAGACATCACAAAAGATCTGAGATCTCTTGAGTGGTCTTCTGTATGGTGGCAAGGGTCGATTCTTACATTCCAGTAGTGTTGTTGCATCCTCTTCACTATGATGGTCATTGAAGATAGTCACTTCTGTCGAAGCTTCATAACCACTGAGTGAGTCTTCATTTTCCTTGAACCTCCAATTGCCAATCTGCACCTCTGGACTTTCGTAGGGCTTCATACAGAGGACAGGCACGACGTCTCTGCACTTTTGTCTTATTTATGAAGGGTCTTAATCCTCAGCTTCATGTGTGACATCCAAAAAGTGACACAGAAAATGATACAGCCCAAAGTAGCATTTTAGTAACTGTTCTGATAGTCCCACTTTCTGAATTTGCATGAAAATCCATACCATGTCTCCCAGGCTGGCTGTCACTGTCTGGTGCTTTGGAGTTATAGCGCTCTGAGTTTTCTCTCAAGAGTTCATGGTCTATATGCAACCCAGCAGCCTCACTTCTTCGGCCCTGGTGATGATATGTCTCATTACGTCATCCTGAGTATCATTTGGTTAAACCGAAACAATGTATCCACTGTTGTTTCACCTTCACGACCCTGGAGTAGAAACAATGGCATAAAGCCTGTAGTGTCTTGCTTTGCTGTGTTGTATGCGGATGTCACTAACAGCAGTGTTGTATCCAAATCTTTCCATTTGACATCAAATACATTGAGCGCATTTCTGCCAATGTCTCATTAAAACATTCTGCGAGGCCATTGTCTGTGGATGCTAAGCGGTTCGCATCCTGTAGGTGATTTCACAACATGAAATTGCCTCCAATACTAGTCTGGACTGGAAAACTTTTCCACAACCAGAGATCATCACACAGGGTGCTCCATACTTCAACATGATGTCTTCTACAAGGAACTTTACAATTTTCAGAACTTCAGTAGTCGGCACAGCTTTGGTGACAGCACAGCAGCTGAGGTAGTCAGTGCAGAGTATTATCCATCAGTTCCCATTTGTCGACTTCAGGAAGGAACCTCCCCAAGAGATTGATTTTAGTTCAGAGGAATGGCAGTGTTGCAGGCAGGATTGGCTCCACGTGCCCCAAAGGTAAATGGGGCTTCTGTCATAGGCATTCCTTACAGTGGCTCATGTAGTGTCTAACAGATCAGTAGAGACCTGGCCATTGAGTCCTGCACCGGATTCCGTCTAGAATCTTCACAAATCCCATGTGATCAGATGCTGGACTTTCAAGGAAATACTTTAGGATCGGTAGCTGCAGATGAGCTGGGATGACGAGCAACCATTTCCACCCCACTAGATTACACAATGTTCTGTTTATTAACTGGAATTCTCGTGGGTCAGTTCCTCATTCTTCAGGACTTCTATGGTTTAAGCAGTGATGGATCTTCTGTCTGTTCAGTAGCAATGTCATTTAATGCAGTGACGTTGAGATTTTGTCTGCACTACTATGTTCCACCAAGGGAATGCTTCAAAGGCAGACAGCATCCTTGTTTGTGTCTGCTCCCATTTTTGTGTAGGATGGTGATGTATTCCTGAAGCGTGTGTGCCCATCTCACCAACTGACCTGACGGATCCTACAGACTAGTCAGCCAGCATACAGAATGGTGATCTGTTGCAACGGTGATCAGTTTGCCAAGTAAATATGGCTAGAATATGTTGATGACGCAAACAACCGTGGGGCACTCTTTCTCAGTTGTAGGGTAGTTCTTCTTGGCTTTGAAGAGTACTCTTTTCAGACCTTCCTGAATTTGTACTAGAACTGTCCCTGTCCCAAAACCACAAGCATCAGTGTGAAGTTCTGTCTGAGCATTCTTCAGAGAAAATGTTAGCACCTCTTTAAGTGCGCAGAGAGATTTCCTGTGCCTCGTTTCAGGAAAATTTGGCTTCTCCCTGCAGTAGTTCGTGTAAGGGACATGCCTTGGTACAGAACATATTCTAGCCATATTTACTTGGCAAACTGTTCACTGTTGTGACAGATCACAATTCTGTATGCTGACTGACTAGTCTGTAGGATCAGTCAGGAAAAACAGCTCCTGAATTAACTAGCACATGGACTAGTTGGTCACTGATGATGACGTTGATGAGATTTCCTGTTATCCTGGTAACTTTCATCCATGGATGACTTTCACCTTTGGTGGCCTCACCTCCATGGATGGCCACATCACTTAGGTTTCCTGAATTCAGTGGGTGGGCAAGCAGCTAGTACCTCAGCACACTAACAGGAAACGGCTCTGGCATATTAGGGAGCAACCTTTTCCAGGGAATTGCGATGGACTTTGGCTTACAGGTCAACTATAATTGTCTGCAGTTGATTGACATGAATAGGGTTGTTGTGATGGTTGATGTCTTGTGGGATAATAGTGAAATACTCGTCCTCTTTCTCTGCAGTTGCATGCAATATGTCCAGGTGGTCACAGTGAAAACAGACTGGTGTGTTGTCCTCCATCCTACAAATGTCTGTTTTTCTGTGGGGCGTTTTACATAGTGGAGTTGGTTGTACCTGTGTCAGTTGGATGCTGGGGTGTCTTTGGACAGAAGCAGCGTTAAGTCCTACTTGGCTGGGTCCATTCCGACTGACTGATAGTGAACTGGTGCCAAAGATTGATACATGTAGTTTTCAATATTCCCTACTACCTCCTGACATATGGGGTCGACATTCACTGCTGCTAATTCTTGTGTATTTTGCCGGACATTTCAGGCTGCCATATAATGGTACACCTCTAAATCTACATGGATACACTGAAAATCATACGTAACTGCCTGGCAGCCTCTTGTCTTACTATCCTGTGTATGAGAGAAGTGAGGTCATGGTGCTCTTCCACACCTGCCATAGGGACCACATTCGGCTGTCCATCATACCTCTTCTGCTCAACTCTTTTCTTTTGTATTTCCTAGATGCACTGCCACCACCTGACGAATTCTTCTGTTATTGTAGGGTCCTTTACCACAAGAGATTGGTACATATCTTCTGCGACTCCTTTCACTAAATGCACGAGAATTTGTCAATTTCTGCCATTTGTTTGCTAAGTGGACTTGCTGTTGATTGTCACCAAATGGTTTCTTCAGTTCGGCCTGAAATTTGTTGCAGCTATTTAGCATCTCAATCCATTGCCAGGTTGGGCTGTGCTGCCCAAGTAGAAGTATACATTTGCAAAACACATCATCATTTATTTGGCGAGAACCAGTTGAATCCCTTCAACCATTTCATCAGGTCCAGACCAACGTCTCCAGAAAAGACTGATAGATAACCGAAGTGCAGCTGACTTCCTGCCAGTTTGGAGTCCATTGGTTCCCTAAACATAAGGATCTTAGGAATGATGAGCTGTTTGTATTCCATTTCCTGTCCATGCAGGAGGTGGCTTTTACACTGCCTGATTGGAGCTACGGTGATACAGATGATTTGATATATCTGCCATATCCACCGAACAATGTTATACAGAAACCACAATCAAGTCTAAATCTGGACGGGGGAATATCAATTAATTACAACATTTAGAACGGAAAGCAGATTTATTACTGACACCAATCTGCAGCCAGAACAGAACTCATCTCCTGAACTGAGAGTGCAGTTATTTATAAAAACAACGAACATTCCAGAATGCTAATATTCTTACCACCATTGAATAGTACAGGTATACAAATATTACAAAAGTAAAATATTTCAAGAATCTTCCAGAAATGACAAATGTCTCCACTGAAAAAAATGATTGCCATGAGATGGGTGTATGACTATAATTAATAACAAATATTATCAAGGTTCATCTAAGGACAATCATAAAACAGAAACAACAGAAATTGGTCCACATATGTAGTCTGGAAATTGATTATGTAGTCTGGAAATTGATTGTGGACAACAAAAAGCTCTACAGCCAAACAAGGTGTGTATTTAACTCAAATTCTTCCATCTGAAAGACACCTATTTAAATTAAAATCTTACCTCAGTTATGTTCAATACGATGCAGCATAACAGACGCACAAACTACATATGAATGGGAATGAAGAATAACAACTAACTGTCTCCATTACTTCTCCATAGCTGTAATGATGATGTCTTGCCAAATCACACAAACACAATAGTTCCTAAGAACTTGAGTTATCTGAATTAGTAGGGGAGTATGTTACACCAGCTACACTATATATTTACTTTCATCTACATCTACATCTACATTTATACTCCGCAAGCCACCCAACGGTGTGTGGCGGAGGGTACTTTACGTGCCACTGTCATTACCTCCCTTTTCTGTTCCAGTCGCGCATGGTTCGCGGGAAGAATGACTGTCTGAAAGCCTCCGTGCGCGCTCGAATCATTCATAATCTCCTTGGGAGGTATAAGTAGGGAGAAGCAATATATTCGATACCTCATCCAGAAATGCACCCTCTCCAAAGCTGGCGAGCAAGCTACACCGTGACGCAGAGCGCCTCTCTTGCAGAGTCTGCCACTTGAGTTTGCTAAACAACTCCGTAATGCTATCACGGTTACCAAATAACCCTGTGACGAAACGCGCCGCTGTTCTTTGGATTTTCTCTATCTCCTCCGTCAATCCGATCTGGTACGGATCCCACACTGATGAGTAATACTCAAGTATAGGTCGAACGAGTGTTTTGTAAGCCATCTCCTTTGTTGATGGACTACATTTTCTAAGCACTCTCCCAATGAATCTCAACCTGCTACCCGCCTTACCAACAATTAATTTTATATGATCATTCCACTTCAAATCGTTCCGTACGCATACTCCCAGATATTTTACAGAAGTAACTGCTACCAGTGTTTGTTCCGCTATCATATAATCATACAATAAAGGATCCTTCTTTCTATGTATTCGCAATACATTACATTTGTCTATGTTAAGGGTCAGTTGCCACTCCCTGCACCAAGTGCCTATCCGCTGCAGATCTTCCTGCATTTCGCTACAATTTTCTAATGCTGCAACTTCTCTGTATACTACAGCATCATCCGCGAAAAGCCACATGGAACTTCCGACACTATCTACTAGGTCATTTATACATATTGTGAAAAGCAATGGTGCCATAACACTCCCCTGTGGCACGCCAGAGGTTACTTTAACGTCTGTAGACGTCTCTCCATTGAGAACAACATGCTGTGTTCTGTTTGCTAAAAACTCTTCAATCCAGTCACACAGCTGGTCTGATATTCCGTAGGCTCTTACTTTGTTTATCAGGCGACAGTGCGGAACTGTATCGAACGCCTTCCGGAAGTCAAGGAAAATAGCATCTACCTGGGAGCCAGTATCTAATATTTTCTGGGTCTCATGAACAAATAAAGTGAGTTGGGTCTCACACGATTGCTGTTTCCGGAATCCATGTTGATTCCCACAGAGTAGATTCTGGGTTTCCAAAAACGACATGACACTCGAGCAAAAAACATGTTCTAAAATTCTACAACAGATCGACGTCAGAGATATAGGTCTACAGTTTTGCGCATCTGCTAGATGACCCTTCTTGAAGACTGGGACTACCTGTGCTCTTTTCCAATCATTTGGAACCTTCCGTTCTTCTAGAGATTTGCGGTACACGGCTGTTAGAAGGGGGGCAAGTTCTTTCTCGTACTCTGTGTAGAGACGGATTGGTATCCCCTCAGGTCCAGTGGACTTTCCTCTGTTGAGTGATTCCAGTTGCTTTTCTATTCCTTGGACACTTATTTCGATATCAGCCATTTTTTCGTTTGTGCGAGGAGTTAGAGAAGGAACTGCAGTGCGGTCTTCCTCTGTGAAACAGCTTTGGAGAAAGGTGTTTAGTATTTCAGCTTTACGCGTGTCATCCTCTGTTTCAATGCCATCATCATCCCGGAGTGTCTGGATATGCTGTTTCGAGCCACTTACTGATTTAACGTAAGACCAGAACTTCCTAGGATTTTCTGTTAAGTCGGTACATAGAATTTTACTTTCAAATTAACTGAACGCTTCACGCATAGCCCTCCTTATGCTAACTTTGACATCGTTTAGGTTCTGTTTGTCTGAGAGGTTTTGGCTGCGTTTAAACTTGGAGTGAAGCTCTCTTTGCTTTCGCAGTAGCTTCCTAACTTTGTTGTTGAACCACGGTGGGTTTTTCCCGCCCCTCACAGTTTTACTCGGCACGTACCTGTCTAAAACGCATTTTACAATTGCCTTAAGGTAGTCTGAAATCTGCCTTCTATTACTCTTGCTAAAGAGATAAACCTTCCTCCCTTTTTTTATATTCCTATTAACTTCCATATTCAGAGATGCTGCAAAGGCCTTATGATCACTGATTCCCTGTTCTGCACTTACAGAGTCGAAAAGTTCGGGTCTGTTTGTTATCAGTAGGTTCAAGATGTTATCTCCACGAGTCGGTTCTCTGTTTAATTGCTCGAGGTAATTTTCGGATAGTGCACTCAGTATAATGTCACTCAATGCTCTGTCTCTACCACCCGTCCTAAACATCTGAGTGTCCCATTCTATATTTGGTAAATTGAAATCTCCACCTAAGACTATAATATGCTGAGAAAATTTATGTGCAATGTATTCCACATTTTCTCTCAGTTGTTCTGCAACTAATGCTGCTGAGTCGGGAGGTCGGTAAAAGGAGCCAATTATTAACCTAGCTCGGTTGTCGAGTGTAACCTCCACCCATAATATTTCACAGGAACTATCCACTAACAGCGACAAACACGCCACCACCGGTTGCATGCAATCTATCCTTTCTAAACACCGTCTGTGCCTTTGTAAAAATTTCGGCTGAATTTATCTCTGGATTCAGCCAGCTTTCTGTACCTATAATGATTTCAGCTTCGGTGCTTTCTATCAGCGCTTGAAGTTCCGGTACTTTACCAATGCAGCTTCGACAGTTTACAATTACAATACCGATTGCTGCTTGGTCCCCGCATGTCCTGACTTTGCCCCGCACCCTTTGAGGCTGTTGCCCTTTCTGTACTTGCCCGAGGCCATCTAACCTAAAAAACCGCCCAGTCCACGCCACAGAACCCCTGCTACCAGTGTAGCCGCTTGCTGCGTGTAGTGGACTCCTGACCTATCCAGCGGAACCCGAAACCCGACCACCCTATGGCGCAAGTCGAGGAATCTGCAGCCCACACGGTCGCAGAACCGTCTCAGCCTCTGATTCAGACCCTCCACTCTGTTCTGTACCGAAGGTCCACAGTCAGTCCTGTCGACGATGCTGCAGATGGTGAGCTCTGCTTTCATTCCGCTAGCGAGACTGGCACTCTTCACCAAATCAGATAGCCGCCGGAAGCCAGAGAGGATTTCCTCCGATCCATAGCGACACACATCATTGGTGCCGACATGAGTGACCACCTGCAGATGGGTGCACCCTGTACCCTTCATGGCATCCGGGAGGACCCTTTCCACATCTGGAATGACTCCCCCGGGTATGCACACGGAGTGCACATTGGTTTTCTTCCCCTCTCTTGCTGCCACATCCCTAAGGGGCCCCATTACGCGCCTGACGTTGGAGCTCCCAACTACCAGTAAGCGCACCCTCTGCGACTGCCCGGATCTTGCAGACTGAGGGGCAACCTCTGGAACAGGACAAGCAGCCATCTCCGGCCGAACATCAGTATCAGCCGGAGACAGAGCCTGAAACCGGTTCGTCAGACAAACTGGAGAGGCCTTCCGTTCAGCCCTCTGGAATGTCTTTCGCCCCCTACCACACGTCGAGATGACCTCCCACTCTACCACAGGTGAGGGATCAGCCTCAATGTGGGCAGTATCCCGAGCAGCCACAGTTGTAGTCCGATCGGGGGATGCGTGGGACGAGCTGGCCGTCCCCGACAAACCCCCATCCGGATCCCCACAGTGATGCCCATTGGCAAAAGCCTCAAGCTGTGTGACCGAAGCCAGCACTGCCTGAAGCTGGGAGCGAAGGGATGCCAACTCAGCCTGCATCCGAACACAGCAGTTGCAGTCCCTATCCATGCTAAAAACTGTTGTGCAAAGAACGTCTGAACTAATCTACAGAGAGCACAAACAAATCGACACAAAATTTAAACAGTTATTAAAATACAAGATTGCCTAGTAAATGCAGTAACGCTGCTACTTGCGCACTGCTGACACACTGCTTGGCGGCGAAAGGAGACTACGCGATTTTACACTATTCAGGTCTAAAATGCGATGCTACAACTCTCAAATACTATAATACGCCCGAAATTTATGAATTTGAACAATGCAAGTACCAAAAACACGCAAAGAAATTAAGAATTAAACTGTGTAACAAATGATGGAGCTAGGAGTATACGACTTTCTGCTGGCAGCTGCTTATCCAACGGTGGCAGGGAGTACACTGGCTGTGACCAACCGACACTGGCCGTTCAAAACAAAAACAGAAGACAGACGACTACGCAAATTTACACTATTCAGGTACTAAAACGCGATGCTACAACTCTCATATACTATAAAACGCCCGAAATTTATGAATTTAAACAATGCAAGTACCAAAAACACGCAAAGAAATTAAGAATTAAACTATGTAACAAATGAGTGAGCTAGGAGTATACGACTTTCTGCTGGCAGCTGCTTATCCAACGGCGGCAGGGAGCACACTTTCAGGTCATAAAAAAAAAAAACGAAAAAGTTTCTGACAACTACTCCTATTCTGTAGAGGAATGTCTATTATTGTAGTGTGTAAAAGATGGTGGCTACAAATTACTAACTCATATATACACCTGACTCATTCCACATCATTATGATTTATCATAAAAATGATTCATGGCACATGAAACTAAGTAATTCACCCCTACCATAAGGTTTTTACCTACTGAAAGTTATCACTCCAGAAAATGCGCCTAATACACCCAATTTATACTATACTTACTACAGCCACACCATTCGCAAAACATACTACACTAGATGTAGGGCCATGTGCAAAACTAGTCTTGTCATTTACTAGATGATGATGTGTTGACTGCATCCCTTTCTATATAGAGATGAAAGACAACAAAAAAGCCAGAACACACAAAAGAACACAAATAAACAGCCCACCTTGGGGCTGCCCCTAGTACCCAACTGCTGAACATGCTTAACAGAATGAGTCAAAGTGACCTGAGCAGATGCTACAACACGCAGGCCATTTGGCTTCAACAACCCAGCACCACTGTCCATGGCACACAGTGTACTAATGTACTACCTTTCATCACTTTTCTGATGTTTTTTTCATTTGCCCCCTATCCTCTTCATAAAAATTAGGCCCACACCACCCTCTCATGTTGTGAGGGAAATCTCCTTCAAAACCTTCTCCTATCCAGCATCTATAAACTGATTCCCCTTCTTTTCTGAAGAAGACATCTACAGTATAGTTCCACAGACTTGAAGTGTTATTTTTATGTGTGCTATCACTTATACTGGCAGCTGTTATTTCTTAAGGTACATACCAACCAGCTCATCAGTCTCTTTTGGAAACTAATAATTTTCTGCAAATGACATCAATATATACTTTTTGCACAAATTTCAATATTTGATTAATGTTTTGTATCTTAGAAATTGTGACTTATTACTTACCTTTCACTAAATTTATCTTCTTAGGCTCAAATGGTATCTTGTTTAATTTCAGAAGGAGAAGTACTGCTCGAGATGGTTGCGAGAAAATATCAAAGTAAAATTTTAATGACATTATTTGTTTCTTTAAGTCACGTCACAAATATGACAAAAATTGTAGGCTGTGCTGTTGTTCTGAAATCTGCAATGTTGATACAACCACAAATTAACATGTTACCTTTTATTAAAGAACTAACATCAGACATCCAAGTACTTTGTTTTACTTGTTAATTCCACACTCATTACTGTCACATGTATTCCAGAAAATAATGGAGATCAGCGCCTTACAGTTTGTAACAACAGTGTGCAAACTAAGGTAACATATGTGGACCCTGACCTATTGGTATGAGAAATGACAAGTGAAGGTATCATTTACTACTTAATTTCAACATTTGTATTTTTTATGAATGCAGTATAACACACATAATGGAACTTGTGGAGTAACCATGTCATATGTATGATAAATAAGTAAGGAGAAGCTTTGAACACACAATTTAGTACTGGATGGAAATTTAACTCGCACCCATACGTAACAAAGTCACATCATAAATTGGAAATCTTTGGGGTTGAGAAACAAGTGAAGGAATGTGGCATAGACAAGCAGCTTATTATACTGACACTTCATCCACGGTTACCCATCATTAATATTTGTCCATTTATACTTTTAATAAATGCCATATGCTATCTCCTTAACCTCATTGCCAACAAAACAAGTATCATCATCTCAGAAGCAAGAACTTACACAAAAATGCAGGTCTGGTTTATCATTGTCTAAGTTACTCAATATCTATCACTGCACACACATCTGCTGAGTCTTCTTCACACTGCATAGTTACCTATGTATTATACAAAAGGTAGAGGGGGGGGGGGGGCTCTTTCCCCACTGAATAGTTAATTCATTTCACATTTATGTAGTAATTTCTGAGTGTTTCCAAACTATTGCTTTATAGCCATGGTGAACTTACTTATTTCTGGCACAAAGTGGAATTACATCTTGAACCTTAAACAAAACCGCAAATGCTATGTAGTAATTATTTCTTCATCTTCTTTGCAGTTGTGTATATCACCTGAAATGTGTTTTTCTCTCTTAAGTGATAAATATACTTAGGAAGCACATGAACTGGCAAGTAAGGACATAACAATTCCTTAATCCTAGCAATACCAATGCATTTTCCATGATGTTTAATAGGTACAGAATATGAAAATATATTTCAGCACTAT